>NC_056728.1:1593370493-1593605493 GCF_019279795.1 Protopterus annectens
TAATGTCAGTCAGATAAGTGTACTTTGTGACCATTTACATTAACTGTGACCCAATCTGAGATTTCCCCTGTAGATTATGAACAACACTAAAGAAAACAACAGAGTAGATAGCAGCTGCAACAACCATGTGGTTCTTTCTGAATCAAATAATTCAAGTTAAACATAATAAAGCAAATTCCCATAAAAGCAGATTTAATATGTGCACACAATCGGTAAGCGCTTTCACAATATAGCTTCCTCAGACCATTAAATTTGTGCAATTAATTAGTAAGCCCTTATATACTTTAACTCAATTAATCATGACATCATAATTACAGTTTAAAGGGACCAATAACAGTAACCAAAAACACATCTTAAAGTGCATAGTGCTTGCATGTAAACAATGAAATATGCATTCACATATAGAATAAATAATTGTGCAAGCATAAAAATAATACATAATACTAAACATACTCAGCAATAAACAGTTACTGTCATCAACAAAGTATCACTAACATCTGACAACTATATTAAAAAACATACATATATAGACCTAACTACCATGTATACAGCTCAATAAATATGATGCTTGCATACAAATAATAAATACAATTATATAAAAGCAATTATATAGAAATACAAAATAATACAAGAATAAAAATAAAAATAAAACAAATACAAACTAAACGCAGACTAAACACAACAATAAATGAATAAATAACTACTAGCAGCAATGATAGCATATGAAAATATATAAAAATACTGCTAACAACACATGCCTAAACTAAGACTCCTAAATCATATGTATAGAATTAAAAGCTACCTTACACGCATACTTTTAGTTTTAAGAAAGGGTCTAATCCAGCCCTCCCATTCAGTCCCTTACCTAAATCAGCTCTCAAAAAGAAAGCTTTAGTGTTTTTTTTATAATCCTTGCCATTTTGTATTTTGAAGCTTGCCTTGTATGTTTATTGAGGGATTGTATTTTCCCAGTGATACTCACCAGAGAGGTTATCCCTTCTTGGTATGTAACTCTTTTTTGGTACAACTTCACACCTTCTATTATATATTTAGTTTATGGCAGGGATCCATGAGACTAATGCACTTTTACTGTATAAGTGAGAATTTCTTGTGTTTGTGATAGCACGGTCCATGCAACCCTGTAGGTGAACAGTGTGCATTAATAAAGGATTATGCAGCTGGGACCGTGTTAACCTTAGTAATGCAAACCAATGACAGATAGCAACAACAGCATCACCCACAGCACAGTGTCAACCCGTGTCATACACACACATGCACACTCAAGTTCCAAAATGTGTATAGTACAATGCATACTGGCCACCAATAGAAACTATGGAGTGTTAACACTGGCCAATACAGGGCATGCCACCCTGCCCATGTGTCCAATATGCACATACATGCAGACAGTGCACCTCCACCATGTTCACAAATGTACACCTGCAAACCTGTGCTGCACACACCCCACACTTACTGTCCACTGTATAACACATGCTGACACAACTACACACATCAGCCAAGTGGCACATGGGCAAACAAAACACAATTGGAATAAACACTGATGGAAACAATACAACATTGCTAATTACAGCTTTAATGCATCATGCCTGCTCAGCTACACCTTCAAGGATATCATTACATTTTACTGCTGACAACATGCTACACATTCAACCATTGCTATACTTTATTAAAGTCACCCTGTGCATCAGCACCATGTTAGCCTGTTCCTGCATCAATGTTACAGATGACAGGAGGTGGCACAGGTTTCATCATATGCACAGGGTGTGTTGTTGGTTTGCCAGAGGCCTACACTGAGCCATATAATTGACATGTGTGTGTGAGTGTGTGTGTGAGGGCCATGAGTACTGTTATGGGCCAATGTTGATGTAATGTGTGTGGGTATGTGTTTGCCCTAGGTTTCTAGTTTATGTGTGTGTGTCTGCATGCACACAGTTCCACCATGTGGCTGCCATATACGGGGATTTGTGAGACAGCTACAGACTGTACCTAGCAGGGTTTACAGATCACCGTCTCTGGCCACGGATATGGAACCTGTGCCTGGCAGGGGTGCTACAGACAGTATCAGGTACTAATCCAGACTGGGTACTGTCCGAAGAGGTTGACATATGTCCACTGGATCCATGTCCCTGCTGAGACTGGCCAGAGCCACGTGCACATGGTCTTCTGGGACGGTCTATGGACAGCCCCCCCCCAACATTGCTGGGGCTGGTACTGGCACTACGGGAGTGGCTGTGACTTGCTGGACATCCACTGCGACTTCCAGCTGCTGATGTTGCTGGCATATGTCCATGTCGACATCTCAACCATCCCGCACTGTCTTGACACATGGACATGACATTGTGGAGGACATCCAATGTCTCACCCCAACGTCTGTCAATAACCTCAGTGTAATTATGTATGGCACCTGCTAGGTTATGGATGCTGTCATTTACAGAGGTGTTATGAGCCCTCTGTGCCCTTAGTCCCTGTCTGGTGTACCGCTCCATTCGTGTCTGTGCCTCCATGACAGCCTGGAACATGCGTGTGGTAGAAAGAGGTGTGGCACATCTGCCAGGGGCATGATGACCAGCAGTGCTCTGATGAGAATCCCTGGGCATCTGCCTATGTGGTACCATTCCAGACATCTGGTTATGGCTGCTGTGTCCTGATACATGTGCCATAGATACCACACTGTCCTGGCCAGTGCCAGCCGTACACTGTCCCTCAGCTAAGGGCAATGGTGATGATGGATGTACAGGCAGTATGACTGTGTGCATGGATGGGGTGGAGACTTGTGTACTGTCAATTAGTGGCCCAACAACAGACCATGACAAACCTGCCTGTGCCTCAACACACCTATCCTCATGATCACTATCTGTCTCAGTGACATCAGGTTCCCTGCTGTACTGAACCAGCCCCACCTCGGCACCTGTGAGAGGAAAACAGGAAACACACTTTAAGACCTGAACATGATGTCAGACCACATGCGCACATGCGCACATGCACACATGCACACACACAGAAATACTCCTCCCTAAAGCAGACACACACAACACCAGCAATCTCAGAACATACACAATAGCAGGTGATGGTTGGGTACAGTATCACAAGCAAAACAGTCATATCACACATGTCAGCATGCAGGACATGTGTTGCTCAACAGCATGCAGTGCAAGTGTAGACAGTCCTTGTTACTAACAGTATACATGGCTTTGATGCATGTGTTTTGTTATTAGGTGATGGGCCTCCCCTGGAACACAATGCATACATGGACACAACATTGCTGTGCAGGTATTCAAAACTCTGTAATGTACTGTGCTCCATAACTCACAGGTGTACATACCATGGCTGGATGTGTATCTGTGTGTCAGATAGGTATCCAATGCTGATTACAGCCTCTGTGTCTTTAGCAAATAATTGTAGACACATTTTTAGCACATGCATGATGAGTATTCACACAACATCATCAGTGGTGCATGGATAATTGATGGAATACCATTCGGCCACATACCCAATTTATGGTACTTATGGTGAGTGTAGATCATATTGTGGACATGCCAGTGTCATCCATGACATAGCATGCTAAAACACAACTGCATATTTAAACACTACACATACCCAATGTTTGTCATATGACCTAGCCACTCAATAGCATCACAAGACAAATATGTGTCAGTTGTGCAAATGTCGATTGGTATGCATATTGTTTAGAGGTGCATATGTGTACACACACGCAACATTAAGGTGTATAGCAATGAATGCTATGTGTACTTATGTGGTTACAATAACTGGATGGGGTATAGTACCATAGGCCATCATCATGAAGCATCATGTGGTCACTCAAGGCTACAAATGTTTCCCAAACCAGCACTGATCATGCTGTACTGGAACTGTACTACCTTGGCTACATTCACCATTTCACAACCAGTTGTTACATGAGTTTGTAAGGAGGCCAATAAGAAGCATTCCCTGACAGGAATGTGTAGTGTGTTGCAGAGTGTTTAAATGCCCCATGATAGGCCTCTACCCCTCAGGTATATTATGTGTAATGTGTGGATGAGATTTTGGATACTGGAGTGTGTCTTTACAGAGGGTTTGGGAATCCTTTATGTGTAGCATGTTAAAATACTCTGTGTATGACATAGATGTGTATGTTATGTGCATGTTGAGTATCAACTGTGCCTATCCAATGGTCACTGCAGTCTAGCCACATTTGTTTGAGATGGTCTGGGTATTGCATGTGTTTGAGGCAGCTAATCACATTAGTGAGATGTGCGTGGTCTTACACTAAACATGCACAGCATGCATTATGGGTAGGTGTGTTACATGTGTACATGGCCTACACCTTAACTATGACATGCACTTTTTATTTGCAATAATAAGTGTAGAACACACTCACCAGCACCTGTCCGCTGCCTTGATGTCACCCCAGAGGGACCTACATAGAGATGAGACAGTTTGTCAGTGGCCACAACTGTGGCATTGCTACTGTGTGTTTGCAATCTTACGGTACAACAACAGTTTACATTCACAGGGCTACAGATTATATTCCAAATGATCAGTATTGCACAACAACAAGCTCAACATCTTTTAATGACACACTCCACATCTCACATATGCATGATCTACCAATACAGATAACAGTAGTCTACAGATATGCCATGTTACCTGCATGCTCCATGTGTGCTTGCTGGGTGGCTCCAACTTCCATCATGGTGTATGTCTGCTGCTATTGTTGGGCAGGTGCCACCAGTCTCAGGAGCAGCTCCTCCACTCTGATGAGGGAGGATATTAACACCACCTCCTGTTGCAAGCTGTTGTCTCTGCACATCAGCAGCACGCTGATGGACATGTCTGAGAAGATCACTGCAGTGGTGGCATACCTGCTCATATGTCCGGTTATACAGGCCTACCTCATTTACCCTGTGGACAACATCTTGCCACATTGCAGTACGGTCCTGCTGGTTCTGGCTGGTTCGTGAGAACATGAGACTGTAGTGCTAAATCATACTGCTAGTAATTATATCATCTTCAGCACTACTGTAACTGGGGTTCCTGCGATGCGCCATGATCCCTGGAAGACATAAATACGAAAATATGTCTGAGCAAGTCATATGGCACATTTAACGTTATACAGTACAGATATCACTGAACTGCCATATATAGCAACCTATTAGCTAACCAAGAGTGAAACACTTTAACTGCCACTTATCACTGCTCACCCCACAACTGCTTGAAAGTGCCTGGCTCACTCTCTATCTAATGAACCATGTTCTGCATAGCAACAAAATAAAATCACTATATAAGACTATGCAAGAGTACCTGGCACACTGTATGTAACACGATACACCACCTAGCCACAGCAGATATACATCAAGCTGATGAGCAAAGAAATATTTCATCCATCACAATGAGTGTAAGGTCCAGTAAATGTATTACTATTATACCACACAACTTGTTAATGGCAAACCCGTGGCCAAAATATGTGCACAATTGGGAATATAGGTCGCATACTGCTGTAGTACACTATGAATGTTGCTAGATACGCAGTTATATGTTTTACCACACATATGTCAAAGGACATGTTGCAGACATACCCACACACACATCAGACATAATTACAGACACAAAGGTATGACAACCCAGATAAGCTTTCAGTGTGTACTATACAGTACTGTGTGTCAGTACTTACACAACCTTAATCTTGAGAAATGTAATCTGTGATGAATACAGGGACCACACAAAACAGTGGATGCAAGCAATGTGGACATACATCATACTTTGCTGTACAGGCCCAGAGCTTCAAGTAGTACAACAGTACACACAGGATTTGGATTCAACATCAGTACCAATCAGTAATCATAGATGCAGTGCTTTAGCCTCCAATGACACACCCTAGTTAAAACCAAGGGACTCAATCACACTGTATGCAATAGCACTTTTTCTGCCTAGCAACAGAATACACAGCTTTTGCTAGGATCAAAGCAAGGACCCATAATACCATGACATAAACAGTTTCCCACTAAGCTATCCCACAGATACATATCTTTGATGTATTCACAAAGACATTGACCATCACAGTCAGTCAACAGTACAGAGAATCTATTGCAACAAGTAGATGTAGGTGTATATGAGTGTATGTATATATATATATATATATATATATATATATATATATATATATATATATATACGGTGGTGGTGCTGCGGTAGAGTTGTCTGTTTGGAGACATGCGTGAATGGGTGTACCTTCGTTGAAAGTTGTGCGTCAGGGCCGGCAACTCGGCACGTAAAAATCTACTGCCAATCATTAGCGGACCAGAGTTCCGCTGTGGCGACCCCTAACCAGGAAAGACACAACAACAATAACAACATATATGTATATATACATATACACATCCATTGGTGTACATATACATATATATATGTAGGCACATATACATTTCACCTTTCATAGTGAGAATATCAGTTATACAAATTATGTGAGGTCTGCAGTAATGTAATAAAATCACACAGTCTTGGGATAAATGCATTGAAGGTGTTCACAGCCCAGGTAGCTTTAGCAGGCCTCACTGGCTTCAACATTGCAAACTGAACAAACCACCCACAGTGTTTAACCACCACATGTCATATACCAGCACTGTATGCTTTCTTGTTTGTCACACACTAAAACCTACATACAAATATGCACATACTAACCTTCACCAACATATATATCTCCACCCTTCACAAACAGTTGCAATATGTCCCCTGCTCTATGCACATATACAGATGTAAATATATATGACACATATATATTTCTCCATATGTGTGTGGCATACACACACAAGGTTCACACTGCTGTAAGTCCCAGGACCTCACAGCTGAACTGTTGGGCCTTGCTGCAACACAAACAGGTGTCACATATGAACACACACTAACATTAGGGGGGTATATATGGCTACAAATGCTAGATAAGCATAGTAGACTGCTACAGCAGTTGCCAATGCTAAGCTACACTTTAATATGACTATCATGCATGTGTTCTGTCACACCCATGTTTATATAATGTCAGTGCTAATCCCCCCAACAGCCATTGGCCACACTACTGTACAGAACACAGATAACATGGATCAGATCTTTGACATTTAATGCTGAGCTACACATTTCACAGGTATGTCCCACTGCCCACAGGTACACACTGTATTGTCCATATCAGTAGTTAAGCAGAACATCTATGCATAAATAAGTACTGCTGCCACATATGAATGGTTCACATTATGTAAACTATTCTTCAATAACATCTACTACATGCCAGTAAATACATATGTGTCACATACCTTTCCTTTGTATGATTTGGTAATATTTCATTTTCTTTTTCCTTTTCTCTGTCTCTCTCTCTCTCTCTCTCTCTCTCTCTCTGTCAGTCTCTGCAATAGAATGATTGAGTTTGTTGGCATAGATTGCAGCCTGCTTTTGTAGGAATTGCACATGAGCATGTGATGGCCTCTGTATCAGTTAGTGCCCACCATTTGCTAATTGCATGCAGCCTACTGTGTAGTAATTGCAGTAATCACTGCCATAGCAACCCAGTACTATAAATTGCTAACTCAGGTAGGCATGGCCCTTTCAGCTTTCCAAGATGGAGATCATCCTTGTTTGCTGTGGACATCATTGTTTAAGACAGAAGGTTGGTATAGTTCTTATATCAGAAGCCAGGGGTGTAGCCAGAGATTTACATTTTGTACTCAGACCTAATGTTGCTGCTTCCAGTACCCACTTGTCAGTGTAGAGATGTACTCACACCTCAAAATGCTACCCCAAGATACATGGAAAGATGTACTTTCTTTTCAACTTTTACAATTAACTGCCATACAAAGCTAGTTATTGAGATGTATTCCTTTGGCACAAGAATTGTTTGTGAACTGTTATACTGTGAATATTCATTTACTCAGTTCTAAACAGTTTGTGCTTTTTTAGTGTTGACATTAGCACAAGCTGATCAGAAAAACTGGACACATTTCAGTACTGTGAGTATGCTTACCTACATCCTTGGTAGACCCTGCACACGCAGGTATATTCTACATTTGGGTAGGGTTGTAGAAGTACAGAGACGTAAGTAGTATTGTGTGGATTTTATCTTGCTGGACTTACAGGGTTGCTGTGTACATGTTAGTTTATCAAGGCAAGTAGTCTGTCTGCGTAACTCCCAACTGTGGACCTATCCACATGGTAGCCAGAGAATAGCCTGTTATTTTTTGTCTGTGCACCACACGGGTCTTTTCAGCAATAGAGCATTGGCATTGATACAGTTGGTTGTTACCAGTACATGGCTACATCCATTTGTATTTCAGTGTTGTATTCCTACATAAGGATATGCTTCCGAAACTCCTTCCAAAGCTATTTGCACAGTGTGTAACAGCAGAAAGGCTGATATGCCTCTGCGTTTCTGCCTCTTCCAGACTTCTTAAACACTCAGGTATATATTTGAACAGACACAGGGAAAAGTAAAGACAAAGTCAGGGACACCTTTAAAATATTAGTGCCATTAAGTTGAAACATTGAGAGAATCAAAGCATATGAATTAATGCACCTTTTTTGAAGTAAAAGAAGTGTCTAACTCTTAATTATTGTCATTATTCATTAAGTGTAGTTCACCCTCTTTCTGCCCAAAGTCAGTAGTTTTAAAAGGGATTCAGAGGGACAGAGCTAAAATTTGTGTCAAAATCAGGGACATCCCTGAAAATTAGGGACAGTTGGGAGGTATGGCCTCTGCCCAAAACAGATATGCCAGTGTTTGTCCTGCTGTGATACTGTGTGGGGTTGTAAAGTGATAGTGTAACATTATTTCCTGCTAGAATGGCTGCTTCTCTTATCACAGTCATGTAATGTAATCCCACAACAACTGTTGGTAAAGATCCACAGAACAAGTTGTGTGGTATGGCATTCCTATTTTTCCTTTACATTCACTCATTCTGATGCATGATATATTTATTTCAGCACCAACTTGTTGAATATCTACCGTGGCTTAGTGATACTTCATGTTGTGTAATGTGTACAAGGTCTGGGGTTCGAGACTGACAGAGGTGTTTTATTTTTCTCCTGAGCAGAACAAGGGCCCTCACATACCGAGTGACTAAGGCACTTTTAAGCAGTTGTAAGCAGGGTTGTGCGATGCTTAGCAATGCTTAGCTAAGCGCAAACAAGTGCACACTCATGCAAACCTGCTAACTACTGCTTAATAGTGCTTACTCCCGCTAACCCCTGCGCTCATTTCTTTGAAAGAAAAGAAAAATAGGGAGATAGGAAAGTGGTGAAAAAGGGGCGCAAAGAGGGAATGACAGTATGGAAAATAACTTGGGATGTGCAGGACGGGTGTAGGGAAGGTCCATAGCTGCCGTTTTCTTTAACAGCAACAGCTGTGCATATGGAATAACTTTGGAGGTAGATATGAAACCTTCAACCCCTGAGAGAGGGGTGAGGACAACAAATTATGTTGTAATGCCAATTAAATTACATTTTATGTGTCCAGTGGACATGTGTGCAAAATGGGCAGCTATGTATGGAGTGTAATTTTTTTTTTTTGGGAGCAGATTGCCCTTTTTTTTCAGGTGAGAGTGGAATGTGGAGTAGGGAAAGTAGCTATATTTGGGGAGGTAGGTTGGGGAAGTAAACAGACAAAACAAACAAGATGCATACAGGGGCTGTATATGACACATGTGGTGGGTGAACATCTTTGATGGGGAGGGATGTTTGGAAATCGCAAGCCCATGAGCACACAGATGGAAACAGTGGGACTGAGGTCCCCACCCATGGGCAGTCATCACTGCACCTTCACAGCCCAGAGGGTGGCTGTGCTGGGGGCTGTGTAGGAGGGGCAGACTGACCCAGGAGTTGCGCCACTCATGCCTCAAGCTGGCGTAGAGGTTCTGCAACAGAACGTTCAATCTCTCTATGCACCACAGTCCGAACCATTCGAAGGGTGATAGGTGGCCCTCTTCCACCCACGCTTGCAAGAGGGTGGCCGAGCCCCATCCCCTGCAGCGCTTCCACCTGAAGGTGGCACAGGGCCAATGGAGGAGGAGGTCCCAGGCTGGGCACCGGACCTGCTGGTGCCAGGTGCCATGGCCAGCTGAGGTGGGACAAGTGGGTCCACTGGGACCGGCCTGCCCATACAAATTATGTTTTGGAGAGTTTAATAAAGATATGGGTTAGTAACAGTCAACAGTATTCCCAATTAGTTATAACAGCATGCAGAAGTATTCCCATTAACCCAACACACCAGATTTTCAACAGTTGAAAAGGAAGCATAACACATGCATATATAGAACAATAGTGGACATTACAACAGCATGCAGGTTGAATTGAAAGCAACAGGTCACCAATATTGTGGTATTTTAACAGGGCACATGCATAGAAATAAATGCAAATATTTATAAACCAATAGGACATATGTCCCAACAAATGTTTTGAGATTAGACATACCGACTGAGGTGTTGAATTGCATTTTTTATGCACATACAGTAGGGTGGAAAAAGATAGCTCAATTAACAACTTATATATCCTTCTAATTTTCACTACATTCCTATTAACTGTAGTTATATGTCCCTTACATGTATTATTACACTACCCAATGTCCTTATATTGTGCAATTGGATTTTGCTAGATCATTATATACATGAGCTGTATCATACATACAAACTGTCCAAGATGCAGATGTTACTGCTACATATTTTGAGAATTGCCCACACACACTACTGCTAAGATGGTACACTGACAGCTCTACTTTCATATAATTATCTAGATATGTTCAGGTGAAACTTCTTCTCTTTACTCCTACTCAAAAATCTCCCACTCCTCTCTTTACTATCTCCTCAAATAATGCAACCTGTATAAACCCTGACAAGAGACCACTGCTAGGTGTAACTATTGAACCATCTCAATTATGATGAACACATTAACACCACTATTAAAAATGTCAACAAAAATTGGGGACACTCTACAGAATTAAACCCTTTCTTACCCCAGAAACTAGAAAAACCATTGCACAGACACACCTGATCTCCACCCTCTTTTATGCCTCACCTATCTATACTAACTTATCCAAAAATAACATTACCAAACTCTCTATCTGCTACAATAGCATAGCCAGATTCATTACTGCTACTCCCTAAGAACTCACCATTGTCTTAACCTCAAACATCTAGATTGGTTAGAGCTAAATAACCACTTATTCTATCAACAACTACTTATCATTCATAAGACCCTTTACTACCCTGAGGTAGCCCCTAGCCTTACAAAACTGATTATACCATATAAAAACCTAGCCACACTCCGTTCTGCTAATAAACTACTAGTATCTCTATCTAAATCATATAATAAAGCTGGGGATTCATTACTTGCAAACTCAATAGGTAAAATCTGGAATCAACTCCCTCAAGAAATAACTAATCAAAACTCTACCTCTCTTTTCAAAAAACACATTAAAGAACATCTCAAAACAAAATGGATATGTCCGTGTGCAAATCCCGACTGAAATCATGTCCTCACTCACCTAGTTCTACCCCCCTATCCCCCTTACTTAGCTCCTCACTAAACTTTCAGGAGTTTGAGAGTCATTATCTAAGAACTAGGCTTTTACCAGTTACCTTTTTTCTGTCTGTGTAACTTCATTCTGTGTTACTGTTACTGTTTTTATAAGTCTAATATAGTAGTATGTAGTATAAGTTTATCTCCTATTTTTAGTATTTGTTTTGTGTTGAAACTTATTTTTCTTCCTACCTTGTATTTTTACTCATATTATGCCTTACGTGATAAATCTTTGTTTATTGCCTGTACTGGAGCTTTTCTCCCCGGGCCTCTACTGAAAACGGATATTATGTCCAGTTAGACTAGCCCGGTCAACAAATGTAAAATAAATAAATAAAAATAAATAAAGTATCCGTTATATGTTAACAGCTCCCTACATTTCTGGCAGCACACTGACATTTCTGGGGAACACAGTACCAAGCTACTCATGTGCCAGATTAACTTGTACATGCTGGGCATGAACCGACAGTTGAGGGCTGTAAATATGCATAAAAGCTACTGGCACTCCCTTCATCCACATTATATGGGCCTACCCAAGTGTGGGTTAACACTGCTTAATACAACAGTACTATCTGTAAAATGCAACAGTACAACATATCAAAGAAAATGACACAGACACACACCATGAATTATACATTTATTAAAGGATTATTACACCTTTATTTATTGGGTTAAAACACTTTTTGAAGGCTCTCTCATTTATTTTATATAACAGTACATGCAGAATAATTACTAACCTGCCTGATTTCACAGCCTTTGTAACCTATCTTCATGGGCTTGCTGATTCATAGCCCAGATACCTGCAGCTGTGAAGTAAATGCAGTGATATTGAGACATACCTATCCATAGTATAGACAAGCATAGCAATTCTTAACTACTTAATATAATGGCTACTTACTCAGTATTGGGGCATTAGGCATCGCACGGGATTCCTGGATCCACTGGTCCAGTTGATCCTTCTTACGTCGCTTCAGGTCAGAATAATGGTGCCTGACCTGCTCACCAGTCCGAAGAACACCAGGGGCACTGGTGAGATCACGAGCAAGACTGTTCCAGGCCTCCGTTTTATAATGAGTGCCCTGGTACTGGCCCCGCAGGAGTCTTTCCTCATGATTGTGAACAAGGAGCCAAACCATTACTTTGGACTCCTTAATGCCCCAGCGTTGCACTCGAAATCGAGTGCCTTCTCCAACACCAGCCATGCTGATTGCAGAAGGGAGCTACAACAAGTTATGGCAAGTATTCCCGCCTGTGGAGCTTAAATATGCCTCATTTCCCGCACTTATTTGTGATTGGTCAGTTTTGAAAAAACTCAGCTATAGGCACACCTGCTTAGCTGATGCTGGCAATGTTTAAAATTCCTTTGATAGATATGTGTCTGTTGAAAGTGCATGGTTATGAAATGCTGTCATGGCTTAGTGGTTATGTACTGTGACTATAGTGCACAGTATCCTGAGTTTGAGCCCTGTCACTGCTTTTTATTTTCCTACTGGCCAGACCTGAATGGTTAAGGTACAGTAAAGGAGGTGTGGCCATGTTTAGCTGACTTTGCTCAACTTTGCCCGACTTTGCCCAACGTTGCCCGACGTTGTGCTGGTTAACGCGGTGTGCAGCTACGTGCAAATATTTTGTAGTTGCGCTGGTTGGTGTGGTGCGCAGCTGCGCACAAAGACATTGTGCTTGTTAATGCAGTGCTTAGCTATGAGCAATTGGATTTAAATATGCTCAGTACTGGTAAAATGTGCTTAGCAGTGCTTTATATTACTTAAAATAAGTTACTCATGCCTCAGAATGCATAACCATTTCACCTATATATATATATATATATATATATATATATATATATATATATATATATATATATAAATAATTTGTTCACTACTACATATAACATTTGAATGCTTTTTACAAAACTTATACATGATAAATGTCAGGAAATATTTTTGTATACAGATTTCCAACAGAAAATGGAACATGCAGTAGTGGGGCTCGAACTGGGAATGCCTCCTGTTTGTGTGAAGGCTCTAACCACTATGCTATCACTATTTTGGTTAATTTGCATATATTTTTCTTATTATCCTCTTCGGTGTCTAAGCTGCTAACTGTAGCTAAGCAATGGGCAAACCCGTGCAAACACGCGCAAATTCGGGCAGCTATATTGGAAATAAAACAAAAAAAAAATTTATTTTAATTTTTAAATTTGTACGAGGTTTAACATATGGGGGAGTGTAGTGTTGCAATGTAGACGTGAGCAGACTCACTCATGTAACTCGACATTTCTCGACTTTCGTCATTGCAGGGGCATGGATTTTTGGACTGCTCAGCAGTCCGACACGCCCCCTACACTCATCCACGCTCCATGTAAGCTTTAGAGTTGAGGCAGCACATCCTCATTAATATGCATGGTGCGCTCCCATCATACTCTTAGACTGGCGCTTCCATGTAAGACTAATCTAGTCTTACAGAGAAGATTAGTAAATCCTGGGGAAAGTCCTTTAAAACTGGAACAGATCCTCAGTGGGTGGAAGGAACACTGGATCCTGCAAAAACTGGTTAAGAGTTCAAATTAATAGTTCTCTGTCCACAAGGAATGGAATGTTCATCTCCATTACTTAAACCAGTCCTTGAGGATGTAGAATTCAAGGAATTAAGGTTTTGTAGTGGGTTTCCATAATTCAAAACACTGTAAACTCATAGAGACAACCACTGCTTCTCCTCGGGTGCAATGCTATTGGACCATTCTAAACCAAGAGAAAGTCATTAAACCTTTCATGGTTTTATTGAATTTGGCCTGAATAGGTGCATTTTTTTTTACTGTGGAGTGGCTCATCCTTTTGTTCCTGTTTGGCATCTTCGTGTTTTGCAACAGTTTTTCCTTTTGTCTTTTTTCACTGTTTTTTGATGGCCGAAGAGGACAATTTGGATTTATCTGCTCCGCTTGTGAATCAGGAAACTGAAAGCACTTATCATTTGTTTTATTTTCTTCAGTAAATTCCAGAATTGTTTTTTATTGAATTTGGCCTGAATAGGTGCATGTTTTACTGTGGAGTGGCTCATCCTTTTGTTCCTGTTTGGAACCTGTTTACCCTGCCACTAAACCATTCCATATATGGGGAATTAAGATTAATATTGTTATATCCTGGGTATACTTGGCTAGGTTTGTAAAGGCTCTTGTGTCACTAGCCTAGTATGGCTAAGCTTGTAAAGGCTCTTGAACCATTAGCCTAGTAATCTCCTATGAACCTACGAACCTATGAACCTATGACATATTCTCTTCAGCTTGATCCTGTGTCATCCATTGCTCTTTCATATGGAAACTCACTGGCCTATCACTATACAACATTGACTATATCAGAGTTGCCACAGTTTCCCGTTTCTTCCCTTGCTGTTTGTACTGGTTTCTTCCTGAGGGCTCCAAAGTATCTTCATATGGCAACTGATCAGATGCTCCCCACTGATAGTTTCTCCTTAATTGTTCTGTCATGCTGTAATGTTATCAGAGTTAGATTTTCTAAACTTATTCCTTTAATTCTCAGGGAATCTATTACCTCAGTTTCTATTTCTTTAACTTTTTCATTACTAATCCTGTTTCCTTTCTCCCTTTGTTTTCTTATTTGTTTGTATTGTACAGTTTCCCATATCCGGATGCCCTTTGCCTGTATTTCTCTTCAAATATCTTTTGTATTGCTTTTTGGTATTGGTTAGTTTTGGTTTCTCCTTTGCATAAATATTGCACCATATTAAATCTCTTTTTCTTCCCCATGTCCATATTTCTTCTTCTTCAGATGTCTCCTGCTCCTTCTGTTTCTCCTTACTTGGGTGCTGTGACATAACCTATGTTAGATTCTCTACACTAAATCCTTCACTTCACAGGTATTCCATAACTTCAGCTTCTATTTTTAACTTCTGCTTTACTCATTTTTTATGTTCTTCCCCTTTATGATCTTATTTTTTGTATTGTGAGTTTTTCCATGTCTGGGTGCCTTTGCTTGTATTTTTCTTTGAATATCTTTGAAGCTGCTTTTTGTACAGATTAATTTTGCTTTCTCCTTTGTATAAATATTGCATTGAAGCTGCTTTTTGTATTGATTAATTTGGCTTTCTCCTTTGTATAAATATTGCCTTGAAGCTGCTTTTTGTATTGATTAATTTGACTTTCTCCTTTGTATAAATATTGCACCATATCAGATCTCTATTTCTTGACCAAAAATCTCTAAATATTGTTCTTTATATTTTTGCACTTCCTCAGTCGCTTCTTTTTCAAACAGACAAACGATTTCCTGGGCTATGTAATGTTTTTCATGAATTTGTCATATTAATAAACTCAAATTTGCATTTGAAGCTTTTGACAATTTTTTTTGTGCAAGTATTTTTCTCTCCTCTAATTTCTGTCTTAATCTTTTTGTATATCTTCTGTCCAGAAATTCTGGGCTTCTTACATAATAGTAACAATACATCAATTTTTTTCTTATCCTCAGTAGTCCACTTTATCATCTTTATGGCTCTTTTTTGGCCTATCAGTTTTTATGGACTACTACTTCTACAACAGGGGGACGATCCTCCCCCTGAGCCTGTAGCTTGTAGGAATGTTTCCATGTCTTGAGAATTCTATACAGTCATTTTTTCCTGTCCTGAAACCAGTGTGCCTACCAGGATTGGGCACTTTTTTATACTGGGACTTGTGCACCCAGCTGTCATTTTTATTTTTATATTTTTAACCACAATATATGCTATCTAAAATACAATCTATATATCAGTGTCATCTTTGTGAGATTTTGTAAAAATAGGGTCCACCACTTGAAGGTACTTACCAAGACTTAAGGATGAATTCATTTCCAGCAATACTACTCTACTTTGCTTGCTGACTTTATCATATCTCCATTTGGACCCCTTTGTTTCCTGTATTATCTCCTTCATGTAGCTTTAGTTCCCCACCCTGTTACTATGAACATTTAGATTACGCATACCATATTTGCTTACACTAGAAAAGTTTTACTTCAAGAACTAGATATGTCAGTATTTTCATCTTTTGCCTGTCCAAACTGCTGTGAAGATGTAGCCTCATCTATGCATTCCCTTCTACCCACATACAGTGCTGTGTACCCCTTCTTATACATATATAAATATGTATATATATATATATATATATATATATATATGTATATATATATATATATATATATATATATATCTGTACAGATTCGTATCACTTCACCTAAAGACCATTTCACTGAAACTCATTTCAATGAGACCAAATCACCTAAAGTTCATTTCACCTAAAACTCATTTCACTAACAAGTAGTACTCTAAGGCAAGTTAAAGGTATATGCCCTTTTCCCCACTATAGTGTGATCTTGGTGTTAGTATATAGTTAGGAGGGATGTTGGGGGTGCAGCCCCCCACATTGGTGGGTGTGGGGGGCGTAGCTCCCCACTTATTTTAGTTTTATGTTGTCTGGTTTTGTTTTACATTATTTGGTAAAAGCCAAATAGGTAGGGGGCTACTCCCCCCAATTTGGGTGGGCTGTGCCCCCCACACCCCCCTAACTATAGATACTAACACCAGGATCACACTACAGTGGGGAAAAGGACATATACCTTTGACTTGCCTTAGAGTACTTGTCAGTGAAATGAGTTTTAGGTGCAATGAACTTTAGGTGATTTAGTCTCAGTGAAATGAGTTTCAGTGAAATGGTCTTTAGGTGAAGTGATACGAACCCATATATATATATATATATATATATATATATATATATATATATATATATATATGGTTTCACTTCATAAATGCGAATTGCTGAAATATCGAATTTCAGCAATTCGTGTCCATGAAGCCGAAACCTCTAAATAACGAAAGTAAATAATCACGAATAGGACTATATCAAATTTGCGCTTATGCAGTTTCGTTATCGTATGGAAGTGTTTGTCTGGGATGGTGTCTGCAATTTAAGGTGAATGAGTGTGCGTGGGTGTTTTTTAACTTGTACGAGCGGGTGAGGGTATGACTGTGTGTGTTGGCTATGTGTGATTTTTTTTGTTTTACTGTTTGTGCGATCTTGGAGTTAATATATATAAGTAGACAGGGTGTGTGGGGCTTGCCCCCCTGCATATGTGTTGTGTAGGTGTGTGTCTGTGTGGTGTTGTGTTGTATTTCAGTGTTTTGTGGTGTGGTTGTTATGGTTTGTGTGTTGTGTGCTGTATGCTGTGTGTTCGATGTTGTGATTTTGTGGTTGTGAGGTGTCGGTCTTTTAATGGTTTAGGCTTTATACTGTCGAAATGCTGAAATTTGATATTTAAGCATTTTGGCAATATGAAGTACCATCTAGGACTCTTGCATGAATGCACTTTTCACCGATTCGCTAATGGACGGGTATACTTGCACGAAAATGCTTTTCACCGAAGCAGCATTTTCATGTAAGTATGCCTGCACAATTCGTACTACGGTGCGGATAAGGGAAAATTCCCTTTTCCCCAATGTAGTGTGATCTCAGAGTGAGAATATTAAAGCAGGGGGTGTGTGCAGGGGGGCTTGCCCCCTTGCATAAAAGTAGATTTAATGTTTTTTTTTTTAACACACTTTAGCAAAGGCGCTTTTTCGGTGAAAGCGCTTTGGTTAAAGTGTGTTCGGTGATAGTGGATTTGGACTGTTGAAGTTTCGTTCAACGGTCCTAGATCCATATATATATATATATATATATATATATATATACATACATATATATATATATATATATATATATATATATATATATATATATATATATGTATATGCCTTGCTGGATAGACAGAGGTTACCATATTTCTCATTTATTTAGCAGTAGTACATGTACTCTGAATCTGTTAAACAGATTCTGATATCCTTAGGCAAAGTAGTGAGTGATTGCTTGTTATCATAAGGTCTTCCAGCATTACAAAATAAGTAACTTAACATCCACTCACTCACCAGTGGAAATACATGCTTATTTCTGCAAAGAAATCACTAAAGTTTTCCCCTGCCTTTCTTGTATGCTCTGTAAAGTTTTTCTTATTATCTTCAGGTGTATCTTTAAAATAATTAAATAGTGCTTAACTTTATCCCAGCTGCAATAGTCACCATCAGCTGTTTTAGTTAATGCATGCATTGCCTTCCTCATAAGCAGATGAGCTAGGCGCTTTACACACCATCCCTGGACAAATTGGTGCTGAATAAACATAATTTCAAATGCCCAGGTAAAACTGTCAAAGCCAGCCCCCTCTTTATACCGAGGAAACAATTTAGCATTGACCTTAAGATCCAGAGACTGGCTTGCAACTTGATTTCTTACATCTTTGACAAATGGTTAGCACTTCACTCTCAAGTTAACACTGTTTTTCACTTTCTTCTTACTGCTGTCACTCACTTTGTACCTCATGTTCTTTCACTCTCATAGCTGCTTGATGATGTCGCCATTCTAGCTTTAACTCAATTTTTCAAATTCATGCTAGATTTTGAGATAGTCTGTGAATAGATTTAGTGGCTTTGTTGCATGCTTTGTACTCATAGCCATTATTAGGCTGTGTCCAGTTTTAATGGACTGAATCCTAGTTGTACTCAAGTCCACTTTCATGTCATCCTTGGACATACTGTCACACATGAAATCTCTTGCTTTTATTTTATTACTCATCTGTGACTGTGATGCTGACTTTTTTCTTAGGCCACATAGTTTGTCTGCATGTTTTCTAACTACTCTGACTAAAAAATAAAATAGTTATTGTTCAAGATATACTGCTGAATATTTACCTTGTATCTAAAGCAGTACAACAATTTCCTGGTGAAAATTTGATTTGCAGAATATACAAGTCTAATATACAGTATATCCTCACTGATGCCACCAAAATAAGTGATATCAGAGGCATTAAATCTACATACTGGGCACTAAATAATTTGTAATGACAAGAAATATAATTACTCAACCCATGCTACTGCAGTCCATTACATTTGTGAAGGGTGATTGGCCTTAAGAACATTTGGGAAACTGTCCCTGTTCCTCAGATAATAGTAAAAAAATAGCCACATACAGATAAGCTTTACACTGAACATCTACAGACCAGAGTTATAATTACTGGATCTCAGGGATTTCTCCTCCCCCCAGACTGAATGCAGTGCCCTCTAATGCAGTACAACAAACTTAATCAAACCATATCAAAACACACACACACACACACACACACACACACACACACACACACACACACACACAATTTTTTTTCATAGGTGGTAAATGATAACTCTTCAATACCAAACACCCTGTCCTATATTTTATGGTAAACTTGCCAACAACCAGGCTTAACATCTATAGGAAACCCAGAACACAAATAATTGCTTGACCTTAAAATATGGCAACTTTTAAATATTTGAATGGTGACATTTAACTGTAAGCATTCGCTATTCAATATAAAGGTGCCAAACAGTAGTCAGTATATCTAATTCATACATTTCTGGCTATGAATAGGACTAAGGAATACAAGGATGCCCACCTTGGTTATGAAATGACAGAGGCCTGCCATACCTCTCAACCTTTTAGTGCAATAAATCTGGACAAAGCCCAACAAAATGCTGGGACAAAGGCCCAAAAATAGGCACATAAAATATTGCTCATATAAACTTCGAAAGTTGCTAGAGTAACAATGTTTGTTTTAACAGACATTTTTTCAGAAGGATATGAAGTCTGAAACTCAAATGTGTGCCATTATTTAGTGACTTCAGTCTCAACTCATCCAACTGATTTGCCAGAAAACCATAAATTTTATGAGGAACAGACCAAAAATATGAGCTAAAAATCTGTACGTTCTGCAAAAATCTGGATGGCTGAGAGATATGGGCCTGGCTCATAAAGGTACATGAGGTAGGTCTGAATAATTTGCAGAGTAATGAAATTGGAGGTATTGAGTACAACTTAATGAAGATGATAACATGTTCCAACAGTGGCTTCAGAAAAGTTTAATACTCCCACTGGCACATCCATTGAAATAATAGGATATATATGAGAAATCAGTCCTTAAGGTACAGCCATTTCCAGTTATTACTCACCATGGGAGACATTTTTGTTGAGGACAGTAGGGTGTTTTTTTTTCCACTGCAAGGGCTCACGGGGCCTAATGTTTTGCTATTCTCAGCTGCTGCTACTAAGGGACAAAAAGACTATGCTTTGGTCATCCTTCCCTGAACTTTCAGGTGAGGAGTGGAATAAGTGTAAATGGCTAAAAGGTGAAAAACAGAATTTCTGTCACAGGACACTGAACACATTTGCAATCACTTTCCTGTTAAAATGCCTTACTGACCAGAAACAGGGAAGAACTACATTTTCTCAAGTCACAAAAATATCTGTGTCTAGAGTGCCCCACCTTTTTAAAGATCCAAGACCGATACTGCCTACAGTACAGAACTCAATGAGAGGAGATGAGCTCAGCTCAAAGTATTTGATAGTTTGTTGACTTTATCTGTGATATGAATCATTGATAGAGAAATGCCTATAAAATACAGCCCAATGCAAGATGAGCATCACTTTCCAACAGAGGATCACAATACTTTACCTCCTTTTTGATTGGGTATCATACAGTAAACTTGTTTTCTGACAGGATAAGCAGATATTCTGGAAGCAGCTGTTCCATCTAATTCTTCAAGTGGTGTTGAAAGTAAGAAAAAAGTGACATTCCCAGCATGGCATGGGGTCAAGAACTGGCATGAGATTACATGTTTAATAATGGTGATGGGTTGTGAGGTGAGGTATTCATTACAGATGGCATAGTCTTCAAACCTACCTCTTTAGTGGGCAAAATTTTCCATCAGCATTTCAAGTCCCCAGACATCAAATGACTGATGTGTTGTCCCTGAAATAAGAGCCCCAGCAAATGACAGCCCTTGATAGCAGGACCCAGGAGTTTAGCCCTCAATCCAAACTGTCCATGTTCCATAACTGAATGACGAAAGGGGTTGATTTCTGGTTTGCCAAGGAATACAGACAGTCATCTGGAGATAGCGTGGTGCAAGAACTTCAGCATGCACCTCTCAGGCTGGAAGCCTGGAGTGTACCTGCCTGGTCCTTCAGGTTCTTCAGTAAGACTGAGGACTTGTTCATGCTACAGTCCTCATTTACTGAGTGTGGGATCACCACTTGATTGATACAGAGGCTGGTTGAATACTGAGCTTATTCTAAGGTTGAGTACTTGCTCTTGCCGTAATGTTCCATCATATGCTTAAAGCTGAGAGAGAAACACTCCCACTGATCTCCATGTGAAGAGCTTCATTGATCACATCCTTTAAAAAGTGGGCCAACAACTTTCCCCACCACTAACGCTGAGTCTCTGGCACTTGAGGCAGTTATCAATGTCATGGCTGTTCTCAAAGACAGTACAAACAAAGCTTGTGTGGGTCTAGTCTGCTAACTTGATGGCCACATGGATATACAGACAGTTATTCTGATGCTTAGGCTTCTTAATGCAGGACCTACTCAAGATAAGAAGGACCAAGATCTAAGTTTTGTGAGTTGCTCAAAAGGACTGGTGGGCTCTGGGGATAAGCAAGCCTATGTAGCTGATCAGCTTCAGGATATCAGTGAATGTGGAATACTGCTGAAAAATGCTATATTCCAATTGATAAAGAAAGAATATCTATACTAGAACTCATCAAGAAAGGTATTCATAGTTAGATCTGTGTAGTATAGGAACATGTTGAACTGTATCTAGAAATATGCAAAATATGTCATGCACCTGGCCTGAAAAATCCCCTGAGTGTTTAACTCCAACCACTTTCTTCCAAATTTTATTTCTTACCTTCTTGCCAAATTTTCCTTTACTCTTGTTGTTTATGAAAGATCCTTCTTTAAACTTGCTCCATCTTGCTGGAACTCTCTACCTGAACCCATGAAGTTGACAGGTAACCTTGTTTCAGTCAAGACGTTACTTCATTCTCACAAGCTTGAAAGAAACCTATGTACTTGTTTCAGTGGTACTGGTTAATATACTTTCTGCCTCCTGTCTGAGCTAACCCCTCTCCTACTTTATACATTTATATTCCCTTCTTAACATTACTCTTATATATCTCTATCTCCTCCTTATCAGCAAAGCTTAGCAACTTCTCTTCCATTATCCCCATGCTCTTATATACCTACTTGATGGTTAAGAAGTAAGACAGCTCTGAAAAATATTTTAGAGAAAGAAAGTTCTTGACTATGCATATGGTTGTTTTATAATTCACTTTTTTATGATTTGTGCTTGTTGTGTGCTTATCACATGCCTGTGCAATGGTTAAACAAACTCTCGACTGCATTACTGTGCAGTGTGTTTGTTTTGCATTATTATTAGTATATGTCTTTTACAATAAATGTTAAGTGTTATTCTTAAACGTTCATTCTGTATGTCATATATTACTAAATGTCTTCCTTATGTATTACTCCTGGATCTGATGTTAGCATTTTCATTCATTCCTCAACTAATAGGTCCTGGATCTGACTCAGCTCTGACTCAGCTCTGACTCAGCTGCTTCTTCTAGATCCTCAGATCCAACTCTCAAGCTTCTTCCTTTACCTATAATGCCCCACCAGCCTAACATACCTCAGATCTCGTTTGTGCACCGTATCTCTACAGATGCAGATTCACTTGTTCTTGAGCTATCAGGTGAAATTTAACATAAAACATTGAGGTTTTTCAACAATTTTTTTTTTCAGCAGGGTATTCCTTAAGCCTTTTCTTCACATTCCTCCCTTAATTCAGAGTTTTCTTACTATCATCTACTCATTACCGCTTTTCTTTCAATTCTACCGAACCTTCAGTATTTCTTTCTAGTACCATTGTTGGTAATTCGGTTTTCCTTTATCTTCCAGTTTGCCCCTTTCTACTTATTTCTGGGTATTTCTCACTACCATTGTCAGTAGTTTTCTTGTTGAAACAAACAAACAAACAAACAAACAAATAAATAAATAAATAATCTAGTACTTTTGCCTTTCTTTTTGAACTAGAAATCCTTGTTTTCCGGTATGGCAGACAATCCATTTGGTTTCAAAAATGCATTTCTTTTGGGCTCAAAATACTCAGTTCAGATGTGTCCCACAGGGAATGTGTCTACTGCTTGGGTGCTACTAATTTAGATTTAGAATATTACATCTGTGATGACTTCAACTCCAGGGCACTTACTGACAGATGAGACAGATTACTTTTGAAGGGTCTTCTTCCTTCTTCTTCTTCAATGTCAACGGGGATCAAACCCTTTCCAAGAAATCAAATAAAGGGAAGCCCAACTTGGCTTCCAAAGACAAGGATACCAGAAAGGGGTCTATGGATCCCTTAACTTTTTTGGCTTCATACTTTGAGTCACATTCAAAAATTTCGAAGAAATTAAATCCGACTACCATGGGTCTTACTGCTTGCAAAATGAAAATTCTTCAGATCTGATAGCTCTTGTTGTTCACAGGATCCAATACCTACTTGATTCCCTTCAAAATTTTTACAGGACTCTCCACATAAACTCTCCAGGCCACCATCTATTAACTCCTCTCTCAGGTCTTCCAAGAGCTTGTCTGAGGCCAAAGTGGATAGGATGATGAGGAAATTCCATAGAGCTCAAATCCAGATGGGGGTAATTCCTTCCCCGTTGGATCCGTGAGCTTGTCCATTACAAGTCTTCTTTTAGTTTCTCCTTCTCCAATTTCAGCCTGTGGTTTTGGAGCCCTTGGATCTGAAATCCCTGGGAGTGTCTTCAATGGATCTGAAGACAGGTTGTTCTTCGACTCTGGTCACATCCCTGAGCCATCTGGCTCTGAGACTTTTGGAGGAGGAAGACTCTCGGAGCTGAAGTGTCAGCACCAGCTCCTGGAGGCTGGCATTGACTATAAAATTGTCCCTCAGAGCTTTGGTGCTGGACATCTCAAGGCCAACTAAATTCTCTGGTGGAGGGCCTTGAGGGATTCAGGGTCCAGCAGTGCAGGAAATATTAGCTGTGATACCTCCATATTCAGTCTCCCTTAGGCACTTTGCCTTCAAGATTGTGGGGGAGGGCCTTCTCTTTACCTAGAGAAAGGACATTCCTCTCCCCCCTCAGATCACATGTTTTTACCACCTTCAGGTCTTTGCTCTGAGTCTTGGTCTTCTGTTCCACTGGGACAGCCAGCCTGTTAAAGTCTCTAGTTAGTCTTTCAGGACTCTTCTGTCACTTTGGAAACCTCACCAGGCCATCCCACTGATGAGGTCCCTTGCAAGAGAATGTGTAAAAGAAGACACTTAGATTTCCCCTCAGGCAGCTCTCACTGAAGACACCAATTTCAATGAAGGGGAAGGGTCCCCTGATCTCCACCTGAAGATATCTCCTTTGGATACATACTGGAACTCCTAAAGCAAAAAAGTAGTTGGTGTTCCAACACCCCATTCCAAGAGGAGTCTGTATTCCTGGAGGCTTTTGCATCTGTCCCGGCTACATCTTGAATGACCCCACCCCAGCTTATGAACTTATACACCTCATCTCTCACTGGGCATGGAAGGAACTGGATACCGTGAAGCCCATCCCTAAGCATCAATTTAAATTCTTAGCTCCTCCAAAGGACAGGATACACTGGAGCAAGAAGGTCCCAATTGTTGCCATGACTATGGCAGCAGCCACTAAGAAAGAGCTTGCAGAGAAGAGCACTTCTGTCCATCCTCTGAACAGGGAATCTCAGGCCTTGGACAGATTCAGTAAGCATGTTTATGCTTCAGTGACCTTTGCTTTGCAGTCTTTTAATTACTTAGCTCATTTCTCGAGATTGCAAAGAGCTTAGACTAAAGAGGTCTCCAAATCTCTTTCTGGGTCCATGTCTCTGAAGACCAAAATAGAGTCTCTTTGCAACTGACCACCCTTCAGTCTACTGCTAACCCATCCACAAAGTTGATATCCCACATTGCAGATGGTATCAAAAGGGCAGCTGGTTCAGACATAACTTTTAGGAGACATGCCTGAATACACCTATTCAATTTTGTGTAGTCTTTCAAGTCTTCATTCATCAGTGCTCCATTTGATGGATCTTCCCTATTTGGCCTGAAAGTAAAATAAATGCTCACCAGAAGCTAGCAAGAGGATAAGACCTTGTCTGCCATTGAGATCAGTTTTTCTACTCCTCAAAGACCTTTTTTTCCCCAGAATCAGTGAAGAGGTAGAAAGATGCGGTTCTGCAAATCCCAGGGTCCTTTCCAAGACTCACAAGGAGATAGTTCTCACAGAGACATAAGGGGGAACGCTAATGGAAGACACCACCCTTGCAGCAGAGGTGACCAGCAGAACCAGGGTTCCTGGAATTCCTTCCTGGACAAACCATACCAGCACTCCTGAAAGGCTGCCTGACTGTTGCCCTTTGGAGGCAGTTGGGGGGCATTTGTCTTTGCACCAAAAAAGCTTGACCATCTATCACAAAAGATTCCTGGGTACAGAGAATTATATTCAGAAGTTATATCATACCATTTTTCCAAATATCCCCTGCAAGAATGAAGAGAATCTCTGATGTTCCACTCAATCAGAGGGAGACTACAGCATTAGAAATGGAAAAGCTGCTCAGAGAAAGAGTCATCCGGAAGGTCCCCCTAGACCAGAGAGGATCTGGACCATACTTAAGATTCTTTTTAATGCCAAAGAAGACAGGGGACTTGAGACCCATCCTGGAGCTCAGCAAACTAAACCAATACATGAAATATTCAAGGTTCCAGATGTTCACTGTTCAGTCCATTTTACCCCTACTGCGAAAGGACAATTGAATGTGCTCAATACTATGCATCCTGAAGATATATCACATCACAATAAACAAGTGCTTAAGAAGATATCTGCACTTCTTGCTAGCATCCAGTCATTACCAGTTCAGAGCACTGCCATTAGGCCTCACCACAGTCCCCAAGGTGTTCACTAAATGCATGGCAGGGGTAGCTGTCTCCTAACTTCCCAGCTATGCATCTACTTTTACATGCAAAAGAATATTTTTTCCAGTTGTGTCTTCACCTAGACATCATATTCAATTTCAGAAAAATCACAACTCACACCTATGTTGAGTCCAGAGTTTATAGGTGCTCATCTAAACATGGTTACTCAGATAGACTCTCTTTCTCCTACACAAATTCAGGCACTCATATTCCAGGTCAAGAAAATGATCTTACATCCTTCTCTCCCAGCATGACTAATCTTGGGATCCATGGCAGCAACAATCACCCAGGATTCTTTAGCCACATTTCATGTATGGATTTTGCAATGGACTGTATTGGTACATTGGTCTATTCTTCAGCAGCCTTTATTTGCCCCAGTCAAGATTACGCAATTTTGCAAAAAATATCTTATTTGGTGACTTCACTCAGATGAAGTTTCTCAAGGCCATCCTTTTGTTCTTACACTGCCCACGGCCATAGTGAACATGGATGCCTCAGGACTGCGAAGGACCATCCAAGGTAACTGGCCCACAGAGGAGGCCAAGATGCATATCATTGTCCTGGAAATTAGAGCAGTTCTCCTAGCACTGCAGGCCCTTCAAGACACTCTCCCCTCTCAGATGGTTTCTATTCAGATGGACAATATGTCTGTAGTCTAGTACATCAACAAACAGGGAGGAACCAGATCTTACCTGTTATGTCGAGAAGCAGTGTGAGTGTGGCAATGGGTGATCTCTTCTGGCAACTTTCTTATAGCAATGCAGATATGGGGGAAAGCCAGCATGATTGCAGACAAACTAAGTGGGTCCATTCTGATGCTTCATGAGTGGTCTCTCAATGTCAAAGTGGCAGAGAGAATTTTCCATCGATAGGGCCAGCCATGCTGCGACCTTTTCACTTCTTCCCCCAACAAGTTCAATAGGCTCCTCCCCCTTATCCCTTCAAAGGGGGAGTCACCGAGAGATGCTCTAGTCCACAACTGGTCCTCCAGTCTTCTCTGTGCTTAGCCCCCCATTACTTGTAATCCCAAAATTTCTACAAAAAGCATACTGGTTGAAGATCACAGCTATCCTCATTGCACACTTTTGACATCATCAAATTTGGTTTCCCTTCCTCGGGCCTTATCTTCTGCATCCTCCTGGAATCTTTTTCTTCTTTTGGTTGCTCCCTTTAGGGGTTGCCACAGTGGATCATCTGTTTCCATTTCTTCCTGTCCTCTGCATCTGCTGTGTCACACCAACCACCTACATGTCCTCTCTCACCACATCCATAAACGTTATCTTAGGCCTTCCTCTTTTCCTGTTACCTGGCAGTTTCATCCTTAGCATCTTTTTCCCAATATACTCTGCATCCTTCCTCAGCACATGTCCAAACCAGTGTAATCTTGCCTCTCTGGCTTTGTCTCCAAACCTTCCAGCCTGGGCTGACCCTCTAATATACTTATTCCTAATCCTGTCCACCCTCGTCACACCCAGTGCAAATCTTAACATCTTTAACTCTGCCACGTCCAGCTCTGACTTCTGCCTTTTTGTCAGTGCCACTGTCTCCAACCCATATAACATAGCTGGTCTCACTACCCTCTTGTAGACCTTCCCTTTCACTCTTACTGGTACTCGTCTGTCACAAATGACCCTTACACTCTTCTCCACCCACTCCATCCTGCCTCTTCTTCACCTCTCTTCCACACTCACCATTACTCTGAACTGTTGATCCAAAGTATTTAAACTCATCCACCTTCACCACCTCTACTCCCTGCATCCTCACCATTCCTCTATCATCCCTCTCATTCACACACATATACTCTGTCTTAGTCCTGCTGACCTTCATTCCTCTTTTCTCTAGAGCATATCTCCACCTCTCCAGGGTCTCCTCCACCTGTTTCCTACTCTCACTACATATCACAATGTCATCTGAAAACATCATAGTCCACGGGGACTCCTGATTGAACTCGTCTGTGAACCTGTCCATCACCATTGCAAATAAGAAAGGGCTCAGAGCTGATCCTTGATGTAATCCCACCTCCACCTTAAATGCATCCGTCACTCCCACCGCAGACCTCACCGCTATCACACTACCCTCATACATACCCTGTACTACTCTTACATATTTCTCTGACACTCCCGACTTCCTCATACAATACCATAACTTCTCTCTAGGCACCCTGTGATATGCTTTCTCTAAGTCCACAAAGACACACTGCATCTCCTTCTCTGTACTTCTCCATCAACACTCTCAGAGCAAACATTGCATCTGTAGTGCTCTTTCCTGGCATCAATCCAGACCTCCTGTCTCACCCAACAGGGATGACTCATATGGACATAACACACCTCAAACTGAATGCATGGTTTCACCAGTTCCACTGATTGCTAGATGGCCCAGGTTTTCCTCCCTGGGCCATCAGATTTTATTATCTTCTCAAAAGGCTTCTACTAGAAAGATTTACAAAAATAAATGGAAAAGATTTGCTTTCTGGACCCTTAAGAGAGATTTAGGTCCTTTTCCTGCCCCTATACCAGCTGTACTTGAATTTTAAGTTTTAATTTTTGATGAGGGGGCTAGTTTTTCTATTATTAAAGTTCAGTTGGCTGCCATTTCAAACTTCCACCTAGGTGAAAATAATTCTTCCTTAGCTTCTTTTAGATATGCAAAGCCTTTCTCAAAGGAAATTGTTTGCTTAGGCCTTCAGTAAAAGATCTTACTCCTACTTGAGATTTAACTATGTTGCTTCAAGGTTTTACCCAAGGCCCCTTTGAACCTTCAGCTAAGTCAGACCTTAAGTTTTTGTCTTGGAAAACCATATTTCTAGTCACTATTACATCAGCTAGAAGAGCATCAGAACTCCAAGTTCTCTCCTCCAAGCCTCTTTACCTGTTTTTCCACAAAGATAGGGTTTCCTTATATACCAACCTGTCCTTTTTGCCTAAGGTAGCTTCTAGGTCTATTATCAACCAGGTCATTAACCTCACAGTTTTCTTTCAAAATTTCTCAGATAAGGGAGAGTGCATGCTTCATCTTTTGGATGTGCATAAACAACTTTGGTTTTATCTCCATAAGACCAAAGATTTCCATAAGACTTTGTATCTTTCTCACCTCAAAGATTGGGTATACCAGTTTCTAAAGTTACTCTGACCAAATGGTTAACTGATTGCATTTCTTTTGTTTATAGTCAAAGAGGACTATCCTTGCCTAAGCTCCCTAGAGCTCATTTCACAAGGTCTATGGCTATATCCATAGCTTTTTGGTCAAGAACTTCCATATATGACATTTGTGTAGCTGCTACTTGGTCCAGTGCTCATACTTGCATCACTCATTACAAATTGGATTTGATTTATAGGAACAGAGCTGCTTTTGGCTACTATGTAGTCTGAAATATCCTTCCATGAAGTCATCCATCAGTTGAGGAAGGAATAAAAATGACAACATCAGAGAAATAAATTATATATTCAGCATAATGTTACATCTGTGTTGTTCATATTCATTCTTCCTTAACTTCCAGCCCTCCTAACCCCCTTCCCTTTGATCCTGGAGATACCTAAGGGATATCATTTTGGAAACTATGATTCCTTGTTTGTGCTCCAGTTCTTTTCCTTTAATCTATACCTTTTAAATCCTCTTAAGGTATTATGCATTATACAACGACCCCCCATTAATATTCCAAAATGTGCACTCTGATTGATCAGCATGCACGTTGTAAATCAGACTTATACTAATGGAAAAAGGTCCGGTCGCCCAGACTTTTTCCATTAGTATAAGTCTTTTTTTTTCTTACAGCAACGGAGAAAGCAAGATCAATGTTGCTTTTCAGAAAGTGTCTCGCTATGTTGAAAAAGATGGCCGCCATCCTTTAAACACTGCAAGACTACAGCTCTTCAGATACCAGAAATAAAAATCAACCCTGTGGAGTTATCTCAAGATTTAATAAGCTAATTGGCAGCAATAACTAAAGTACTAGGATCTATCTTCGCCTCTGAGAGGAAAAAATAGAGAAAAAATATTTTGTAACAGCAGGATTGGAACTGATGGTCAGCCTGACTCTGAACAGAGCAACAAACAAAGGAAGTATATATCTCTCAGCTGAAACCTTACTCCTGGTATAAATACGTTTACAGTGTATCAAAATGTCAAAAGAAGACAAAACTATGGAAACCACAACTTCTAAAACTAAACTATCAGCTTTGCAATCTCCGGAAAAAGAAGCTTTCTTTAAAAGACAGAAAACAGTTACACAAAGGGAGACTGCAAAAACTGGAACAACAAACAAACCAGATCAACCGGTCAGCATGGAGGAAATTAAAGCAGCATTGTTACCTATTCAAGAAGCCTTAAAAGATTTATCAACTCAAATGCTTACGTTTAGTGCCACATGTAATCAAATTCTGGAAAGGATAGATAAATCTGAAACCAGAATAGCTGAAAGTGAGGACAAAATAATAATGCTTACGAAAAAAACAGACTCTCATGATGCAGACATTCAAACCATGCAAAACAAAATTTTAGACCTGGAAGCAAGATCCAGACGGAATAATATAATAATTAGAGGAATCCCAGAAGCAATTCAATACAATGATCTTAATACTACCATAATACAAATACTGGAAACACTGTTTAAGGACTCTGATAGTGTTAAACAGATTGCTATAGAAAGAGCACGTAGAGCAATCAGAGAATCATTTGCTTCAAATGCACCTAGACCAGTCTATGCCAGAATACTGAATTACCAAGATGCAAGCAAAATACTTTTAACTATTAAAAATAATGGTGAATTTATCATGTGGCAAAATAATAAAATTTCTATGACACAGGACTTACCAATACAAATAAGGCAATCCAGGCAAATGCTAGTTCCATACTGCAAGTTTTTGATTGAAAAAAACATCAGATTTCAAATGAAGTTTCCTAATACTTTAATTTTCACAGTGGATGGTACTAAATATTCAATAATCACTAAAAAAGAAGCAAAACCTACCTTTTTGAATCTTTTCAAGGCACTGCCACCTTCAGAAGTTTGATCAAAGTATCCAGGCTTCTCTTTCAGCATCAGACAGACTGGGATTCAATAAATATGACAATTCGAGGCTTTATAACTCTTTGTTTGTTCTTTTCTTTTTACCAGGCCCTGGGAAACACTTGATTACCTCTTATCTTGAAGTTCCAGCGTGTCCACGAGGCTTTTTCCGAGGATTTATGGCTTCAACGATCGTAAACAAGCCACAAAGTAGCAGGAAGTCCTTTTGAGGCTGCAGGGGGACTAATTTCAAAGTTGCGTATCCAGGAGGTTCGTCCGTGAACTGGTTCCCCCGTCGCGAAATTCGAAATGAAGAAAACAAGCTCAGCAAGCAGGAAGGACTATAGGGAAGCTGTAGAAACTGTTTGAATCCAAAAACGAAGCTTCCTGGACTTATTTGGAGGGTAAATTACTTCAGTGTAGTATGAGGAAATGTACAGCTGTACAGGTAGGAAACTCTATTGTGAATGGGCTGATTAAAATAGAAGGGTATTACATTGTATAATGATAGAATGTGGTAATTTTGTCTTTATTTCTTTTTTTTTTTTCTCTTAGTTTTTTTTTTCACTTTTAATTAGGAAAATGTATGTGTATGCTTTGTTCAATAGAGTAACATGATGGTGTTAATATAACAAATGTTATGAAAAACTGAGAACTTGAATTGTTTAAAATGTCACATTTAGTTTTCCCTTCCTTTTAGTATTTGTAACTGGATTTAATATGAACACAATTATTTAGCCAAATGCTTTGTGTAATACAGCTTATATTGTTACTTATAGTATTTTACAAGTTTTAACAGACTATTACTTTTGAAGGAAGACAATTATCTAAAGTAGTTAGAACATTTAAACAAAAATAAGTTTAGGATTGTCTTCCAATGTTTAACAACTGTTTGCTTTCTCTGGGAATTAATAGTTAATATTGTATATGATAAGAAGTTCAAATCTATTATTGTTACTGCTGATTATCAATATTGTGGGGTATTAGTTAAACTGGATTTTTATGCAACAATTAGGAAATGTGTTTGACTATATAAAATATGTCCAGAGCTGTAGTTAGGTTGTTAGTAGTGTTTATTAGGGAATGTTTGGATTAAGCTTTGTAGTGTTAGAGTTAGTGGTTGTAGGTTTTTTGCATGAGGTTTTTGTATTAGTTAGTAGAGTTAGAAATTTAGATAACCAGAGATATTCAAGGAATGTGAAAAAACTATGTACGTCCTGGTCCAGAGGGATAGTGGATAAGCACTGGGTAGGGATGGGATGTCAGATTTGCTTCCAAATAATCTACGATATGTTAACATACTGTAATCTAAGGTTGTCTCTTAATAGTAGGGATAGGAATACATTTTTGAAAAACTTTATATGTGGATAATAGAATCTTGGAATGTTAAAGGACTCCAAAACATGAAAAAAAGGAAGTTATTTTTACACCTGTTTTTCCAATCAAAAGCAGACTTTATCTTACTACAAGAAACACATATGACTACTGATCAGTGGGGTATACTGAAGGATAAGAAATGGATTAGGGAGATAGTGGCGGCGGAAGGGACAACGAACAGTGCAGGGGTGGCAATTATAATTAAAAACCGATACCAAGAGAAAATCTTAGACGTCAAAGTAGATAAAGGGGGACGGTGGTGTTTAGTGGTTCTGATATCCAAGTTCTATGATAAACCCATATTACTTATGAACATATATGCCCCTTCCATTAATCAGCACCATTTTATAACTTCACTTTACTCCATTTTACAACAATATAATAACTGTTATATATTAATGGGAGGTGATTGGAATTCATATCAAGATCCCAAGTTAGATAAATTCGGTTCATCTAAAGCTTTTAATAAACAGGCAATGATAGCATTGAAGGAATTTAAAACTGATTTTAAATTATATGACCCATTTAAACATATACACACACAGGGGAAAGCAGAGAATTTTACTTTTTACTCAAGTTGCCATAAAATGTGGTCGAGAATTGATTTTTTTTCTGATCTCAGAAGTATTGATTTCGGCTGACCCATGTGTTTCTATCCAAGCTCGACAATTATCGGACCACTCAAAGATCACATTAACACTAAACAATAATAATATGAGTAATAGGAGACTTCGAGGATACAATTGGTCTTTAAATCCATATTTACTGAGGAAAGATGACATATTGAAAGAAGTTAAAGAGACACTTAAACAGTTACTCCATAACCTCCTCAAAAACAGACACCCTGTCGATATAGAATGGGCTACAACTAAAGCCCAAATAAGAGGGACTTTTCTTCAGAAAGCTACTTACTATAAAAAAATGCAAAATAAAGAACTAAAAGAATTGGAAACCAAAATTAAGTCACTAGACCAGGAGTTAATGAGGAACTACAATAAACAAACAGAAATAGACTTATTAAAGTGTCAAAAAGAATTGTTTTTATTACATAATAGTAAACTATCATTTTATGAACAGAGAAATCTAGTAAAATATGCAAATCATATTCAGACTCCCTCAAAAGCACTTGCACGTATTATTAACCAAACGAAATCAACACTATTAATATCAGAAATAGATTATAACAATAGAACATATACTAATAAGGCAGACATTATGAATACTTTTGAAACAATATTTAATCAGGTTTATGGTGATCAGCAGACACTTTTACCAGATAAAGTTAGGAAAGATTTCTTACAGAAGATCACATTCCCGAGTATTGATAATGAGTTCCATAGGGATTTAATTAAACCGATTTCAGCGGGGGAGGTAACAGAGATAATTAAGAAGCTGAAACCACATAAAGCCCCAGGGCCGGATGGATTGACCTCTGAATTTTACAAAACTTTTAGCGAGATTCTGAGTGGAATACTGTCACAGACATTTAATTATATAATCCAAAATAAAATTAATGATCCCCACTTTAATGCTTCAAAGACAATTTTGATACCGAAAGAAAAAAGTGATTCTAAAACCCAGATAACTACAGACCCATTTCACTCTTGAATATAGACATGAAAATTATGACATCCATCCTGGCAAATAGACTGAAAAGGGTCACAAATCTAATAGTATCAGAAGAACAGGCGGGGTTTATGGATGGGAGACAGATCACTGATACTACATTAACGCTTCACACATTAATTTCCTACGCCAAGCATAAAAATCTCAATATTTATGCACTTATAATTGACGCACAGAAAGCATTTGACAGGGTTAACTTGGTATATCTGTTTGATATGTTATCATACTTTAATATACCTCAGGATTTTATTTTAACATTAAGGAAATTATATAATAACGCATATACAAATGTATTTATCAACCAAGAATGCTCTAAAAGAATACAAATTAAAAATGGTACCCGACAAGGGTGCCTGCTATCTCTTATCTTATTTAATCTTTATTTGGAACCATTATTTTTACACCTTAAACAAAATGTATTTTACAATCCCCCAACATTATATGGTATGAAGATAAATATGGCTGCTTTCGCAGATGATTTAAACATCTACTGTACCACACCTGTGTCAGATACCGAGAAAATATTAAAAGCAGTAGAAGACTTTGAGAAAATTTCTAATTATAAACTTAATTTTAAGAAATCCAAAATATTCCCATTAAAGACACCTACACCTTTTTCATTGTTACCATTGATAGGACAGGTAATGACGGAAGAAAGAACAAAATATCTAGGTATTGTATTTTCAACCGACAATAACGATTTTTTTATAAATAATGTTAAGTCAACTTGGGATCAGATAACATTGGACTTGAAAAGATGGAGTAAACTGAAATTACCAGTGATGGCAAGAACTGCGATTATCAAAATGAATGTTCTTCCCAGAATACTATATATATTTAGAGCTACACAACTCAGAATCACAAGGAAATTCTTTAAACAGCTTCATATAGGACTAGGAAGATTTCTTTGGGAACCTAGGAAAACGAGGATAACATATGAGAAACTGATGGCTCCAAAGAATAGGGGAGGTCTAGACTTACCGGATTTCGAAACTTATTACTTGGTAATTAATGCTAACAGAATTTTAAGGGCGATTCACTTTGATAGAGGTACTCTGAAATGGGCGCCCAAATGGTTGGTCTTAACTTATAGACATGTAACTGGAGTGGGAATTAACTGTAAAGCTTTACCCTTTTTGAATAGGGGAACACTCATTAAATATGACTTAATGGAACATATTAAAACCTATGTAACTTCAATTCAAAATCTTTTTACTTCATTAAACCTATTAAAATATATAATGGTGTTTTAACCTCTCCACAAGAACCCAAATTTAGTAATAGGGAATAAATTGATAGATTTACAGAAATTCCCACTAATAAAGGATCTAATCATATGGGATTTCTACCCCTTGCTTGGGATATCAGTTCACGATATTTTAAAAGAGAAAAGTCTTCCTATTTCCTATCTAATTATCACGAGACAATTAAAAGATCTGGCTATAAATTATTTCAATAACCTTGAATTTAAAGAGGAGGAATTAAATATATGTCGTAATTTGTGGGATGCTCTGATACAAGACAAAAAATATATAACTACCTCATATAAACTGATAAAAGAGATGAAACATAATAAACATATTCTCTTATCGAATTACTGGAGGGAAAAATTAATATTAGTTGACGACAGCAAGATCTTGGAAGCATTCAATCTAACATTAAAGTCAGTATCCCTTCAAAAATTACTATTTACACAACTGATGATATTTAACAATGCTTACTATACCCGTCTTACTCTCCATAAATTTGACTCAAAGAAATCGCCTAATTGTCCATACTGCACAGACCAGACAGCTGACTTGTTTCACATGTTTTGGAGTTGCAAATGCATTTTTAAACTTTGGAATTCGTTAAAACTACAGTTACAGAAAATGGGCTACCAACACTCAACACTCTCTTGGGAATTTATGATCCTACATATTCCCCCAGATAACTTAGATAAATCAAAAAAGATCATAATCATGAATATTTGTTTATTAATGAAACTATACATAGCTTCAAACTGGTTGAACCCGACCCAGACATCTTGGGAAAATTTTAGAACATTAGCAATAAGACACATATTAGCGCACAAATTGTTAATCAATGACCATAAGAAAAGCATACATAATGTTAAAATATGGGAGCAAATCTTTAATATTGTGTTGGCCTAGGGGTTCTTATCCACTATTACTCAGGATATATATTTATAACACAGATTCAATCTTAGATTAGATATAGGTTATAACAATAATATAGACTGATGTTTTTTTTTTTATGATGTACTTCCTTCTTAATATTTTGTGTTAATATACAATGTTTGTGTAACTTTTGGAAGCAATCATGTACATATTGTATATATATTGTAATCTGTAGTTATGTAATTGGAAAATAATAAAAGACGGATTATTGAAAAAAAAAGAAAGTGTCTCACTATGTTAAAGGAGTTTAACATAGTGAAACAGCTTTAAGAAAAGCAACGGAGAAAGGAAAGATCATTGCTTTTTTTAAAGCTGTCTCACTGTGTTAAACTCCTTTAACACAGCGAGACACTTTCTAAAGCAACAGAGAAAGCAAGATCTCTGTTGGTTTTTAGAAAGTGCCTCGCTATGTTAAACTCCTTTAACATAGCGAGACACTTTCTAAAAAGCAACGGAGATCTTGCTTTCTCCGTTGCTTCCACCCACAGCTCTGATGTACTGCGTAAGCATACACATGCGCAGTACATCAGAACTGCCACAGAATACCGGACAGCTGTGGAAGGGTAGCAAGGAGGCATTATACTATGCCATTATTTAAGAAAACTAAGTTTTTTTCTTAAATAATGTCATTGTATAATAGCAATAACCCACTTCTTGGTGTGGGTAATGCTGGATTTACCCATGGTTGTCTTTGTTTGGCCACTCGGGCTTCGCCCTTGTGACCAAACCACGCCAACCATGGGTAAATCCAGCATTACCCACACCCAGGCATGGGCTATTGCTTAATTGTCTACTAAGGGCAGCAAATTTGATCTGAGGTATGTTAGGCTGTCAGGCATGATGAGTAAAGGGAGGATCTCAAGAGTTGGATCTGAGGATCTAGAAGAAGTGGCCGAGTCAGATCTGAGACCCATCAGTTGAGGAAGAATGAAAATGGGCAAAACAAATGTAACATTATGGTGACTACATGACTTATTTTTTCCACAATGCATTTGGTAATTGATTTTTATGTTTTTGATGTTTGCATCTTGTGTCTGCTACCTTGGCCTGGGGAGTGGCTGAAAAGGGTTGTCAAACCAGTCCCCGTGCCTGGCTAACAAATGCTAAATAAATAAATTAATTAATTAATGCAGGTAAATATCAACACTCTTTATGGCAAGACTGATTCTTACAAAAGTCTCTCACTCTCTCCTTCTAAGCAAATTGACTAACCTCAACTTCTCTACCACAAATGTTGAATGGTTTTCTAGCTATCTCTCTGATCGACAACAATCGGTAAAATGACTCTCTGCTCTCTCTCCCCCTCTGCCTGTAAAAAACTGGAGTTCCTCAAGGTTCTATTACTTTTCAATATCTTTACTAATCCACTCTGTTCATCTTGCCCTCAGTCATCACTTGTCCAGTATGCTGATGACTCTACAGTTATCACTATTGCTGACACCTCCACAGATCTAATTTCACTTACTCAGTCTTCCTTTAAGTCACTCGATACCTGGCTCTGCAATAACCAGCTTATTCTGAATCCAAATAAAACAAAACTCTTAATTTTCCTTCCCAAAAATCGAAACAACCTTAAATCCACTTTCTCCATACTCTCTCTCAACAATATACCTATCACAGTCATATCTTCCACTAAACTACTCGGTGTCATAATTGATGACCAATTAAAATTCGACCTACATGTTAATAACTGTATCAGGAAAACTCACCAAAAACTGGGCCTTATACAGAAATAAAAAGTTCCTCACCAACATAGCAAAGCACTAACTACCAAGCCTAATGTACAGCTCCCAAATCCTCACAAACATTAACTCATCACTCTTTACCAAGTTAGAATCTACATATAACAAAGTTGCTAGATTCGTAGCAAACCAAAATTATAGATCTCATCACTGCCTCTCACTAAAAATATTACACTGGCTGAAATTTCCCCATCAGCTCCTTCTCTGTCAACTCCTAGTTATCTATTCCATATTATATTAACCTTCCTTCTGTCTGAACCTACACTCCCTGATCTCCTACTACACTCCTTCTAGGACTCTACGAAGCTCAGGCCAAGACCTACTACAAATCCATCAACCAAATAATAAAACTGGCTGTAACCTTTACAGCTATAATCCAGCCAAACCATGGAACAAACTCCCATGGTCCTGCCACTGTACTCACCCTCCACAACCTATTTACTTTCCTATTCCTAGTGCAGCACCCTTGCCTGCCTTCTTCCAGTGATCTAAATTTCTGCCTTACCTGCACGTCTCACTTCCCACTCAATCTAATGATACTCTCACTCTCATGTCACTTCTATTTACCATAATCTTATTCTCATAACCATACTCCTACTCTCATATCACTTATTTTACTATTATCTTATCAAGTCTCCTTTAATTTAAAATATCTCAGTATGCTATATTTCAATCACAATCCTTCTCTAATCAGTGTTGTTACTTGCTTCTTACTGAGAACTTAATTTTAACAGTCAGTATTTTATAGAAATTCTATTTGAACATTATAAATATGTTGTATAACTAATTATTTCTGGAGTTTCTTTTTTTTTTTTTTTTGTAACTGAAGTACTCTCTTTTCTTGCATAAATCACTGTGGGCTTTTCTCCCTGGGCCTCTGCTGAAAAAAGGCTATCAGCCTAGTCAGATAAACCCGGTCAACAAATGTAAAATAAATACATAAATAAATAAATAAAAGGAGGGGAGCATATTCCCATGCCCTCCAACTTCAGATTTGCTACTGTGCACCTGACTAGTTCAGGTTCATAGGTTCATAAGTTTATATTAGGTTACCAGGATCTTTATAAGCCTAACAGTGCAACCCATCCCAGTTTTGTTCCAGAGTACCTTGGATGCCTGTATAGTAGGGTATGTTAGTAAGGAGGTAGCTAAGGGTTATTTGGCAGGGGGTATGTTTGTTGGGGATTAATTTACTTACTGTTGATCTCTGTCCATCAGAGACTAGGGGTGAATTTGTGATTTCTTATCCAATGACCAAGGTTTTGTTCAAATAGATTCAGGGATAAACTCTACTTCATGTGGATGGAGAGCTTATTCTGTAGTGTGGGGATCCTGAGACACATATAGGTCTCTCCAGCATGTTCGATTTATTCCGTAGGCAAAGTTCAGATCCTTGAATCTAGTGTTTTGTGAGAGATCTATCAGAGCTGATCTGAGGATGCCTTATATGCCAGGCATAAACCACCTCTCAGTAACCTGTAGGAGACTGAGTACAGAGACAGGGCCTTAAGGCAGAATATTTATACCCTGGATTCTCCTGGTGAGGAATCTTTCATGGTGTTCCAAGTGTTGCAAGGGCATGGTTAGGTACATGCCAAAGAGGGCATTGTACTTAATGATGGGTCTGATAAGGGTTGAGTAGAGTGGTATTATAACTTTCTTGGACCTGGATGCCATAACCTTGCATATGAGTTGGGTGACATACAATGATTTTCTTATTATCTTGGCTAGTTGTTGGTCAAAGGCCACATTACTGTCTACATATGTTCCCAGATCCATATCTACTGGGTCAACTCTTAAGAGTGTTTTATCAGTGGGATAATTAGCTTGGGTGGACGATTTCCCAAAGGGCACTATAATGCATATTTTATGTTGAGCTTTAATCCATGGCTTTGGCACCAGTCATTTTTTGTGTTAGGCCTTCTTGTAGGACACTGTTGTCATGAGGGGAATTCATGATAGCATCCAATTTACAGTCATCTGTGAACTTGGTGAGCCAGAGACATTTGACATTAGCCTTGACTTCCAAAAACTAGATGCCAAACAGAAGAGGGCTCAACAAGGAGCCCTCGGGTACTGATGGAGGTGATCTCACTGATCCTGACTTCTAGGGTCCTATCTATGAACCAGCCAGCAATCCAGTGAATTATGTAGAGAAGTATCCTTAGTTCTGAGAGTTTCACAGTAATACCTGAGAGGGGTATTGTATCAAATGCCTTGGTCAGGTCAAAGTAGGTGGTATGCACCATATTCCCCTCGTTTATAACCTTTTTGACCATTTCAAAGAAGTCTTCCAGCTTGAGTAGGCAAGACCTTCCCTTAATAAAGCAAAACTGGGATGGGTTCGGTGTCTGTGGATTGTCACTGACCTTGTTAATAATTTCCATGAAAATTAGTTCCATGGCTTTGCTTATTAGGCTTGTCAGACTGGTAGGACTGTAGTTCCTGGGAGGGAGTCCCTATTAAATTGCTGAACGTTTCTATAGTTGAATGTCATATGGTTGACACCATATGATTGAACTTTGAAAAGTTCGAAGGTGAAAGGCAATGGCTCCGTATGCGCAGAATGGGAAAATTTCCCTTTTCTGCACTGAAGTGTAGTCTCAGAGTTGGTATATTTAAGTAGGGGGGGGGGTGAGAGGGTGCAGGGTGGCTTGCCCCCTGCTCAGAACATTAAGGTAAGTTTTTTTTTGTTTACCTTTCTATTATATATTCAAAGTTTCAGGTTTTGCTCATATGTTGTCGAACATATGAGGTTCGAAATTTTGAAGCTTCGAATATATAATATAGATCTGTTCCTGGGGTTGGTTGATGGTCATCCTTATGAAGAGGGATGACTGTTGAGGTCCTCCATTCACATGACTCGTAACCTGTTTTGAGGCTGTAGTTGAAGAGTGCCTCAAGTGGTCCTGCTAGGTTATTTTTTAGGTTATTTATGAGGCAACCAGGGATATTGTCAGGGCCCATTGACGCAGTGTTTTTGACCTTACTGAGCACCAGCAGGACCTACTCCCATTTGATACTTGGGGGGATATGCTAGAAGGAATTTCACAGATGGCTGTGGAGGATAAAGTTAGATCTAAATTTGTCAGTCAGTAGATTCACTATAACCCTGATCAGTGAAGGTTGTGCCAATTACCATCAATTCTGCACAATGGTGAGTGTTATCTTTCAGGTTCCTTTCATAGCTGTAGGAGGCCTTGTGATTGTCCTTAGCCTGGGAGGCTATTCTGACCTTGTAATTGGTCTTGTTGGACTTTATTATGGCTCTTAGTTTCTTGTTTATTTACAACTGTGAGCTCTTTTATTTGGGAGAATTTATCTTTCTGATTTTTGCCATGACTTTTTTTTGTTATATATCCCATTAAGATAAGGATTCCACCAGTGGGATTTATTTTTGGTGCTAGATTTGGGCTTACGTCTGGTAGGTACGGCAGCCTCAGTGCAGCCCCTTACATTTTGTACAGGGTTTCTGTGAATAATTCCACATAGGCAGCTGTGTTCCTGGGGTTTGGGGGAGCCATGAATTTTGACAAACTATTGCTTAATAGGATGCAGTTTGCTTTAGAATGGTTTCTAACAGTTACAGGTTTAGTTGGGTTTTCCAGGCTGATTTTTATTTCAAAGGAAACAGCTTATTGTGGCTCAACCTCACCAATGAGAACATGACACAGGAGAGGGTGCGATGCTCTCCCATGTTGGTGAGTACTAGGTCCAGTATGTTTGATCCTCTGGTTGGAGAGTGCATTCAGGAAATATTGTGCCTGTGAGTTAGAGGCAGTGTATATTTCACACTCTATGGAGGGGTAGTTGAAGCCTTCCATGAATAGGGTATTTGGTTGGATGGTGAATGCCTCTAATAGGTCTAGGTAAAAACTATGAGCTTTGTGGGTTGTAGAATGTGACTTGTAGTTGGCCAGGACATGGTAAGAAACCTTGTCTGTGGAGACTTTGATGAACTCCAGGGTATCATTCTGTTAAACCAAGCTAGAGTTGCATTTGTTGCTAATGTAGACCAAGACACTTCCACCTTTAGACCCTGTCTGTGCTGCTGTTGGCCTAAATGTGTGGAAGGCACTGTAACCTTGCACTGCCGGGATACTTCATGTGACTTTAAACCAAGTCTTGTTAACAACACAGTTGTCCACATTCTCCAGAGTGGAGGAGAGCTTGTCAAGGGTGGAGTTGCTTCTTTAGGCTGCTAGCACTGAGCAGTAACACCTAAATGTTGCCTTGAGTTTTTTTTTTTTTTTTGTGCTATGTTGGCAATTGTGTCATTTTGACATTACCTAAAAAGGCTCTAAAGGGGTAGATAAAATAAGCCAATATCAGAAAGCCCAGGGTAGACAGATGCAGACCATCCTTACCAAAGCAAAATGGTCTGGTAACCATGTCCTCCCATGCTGATAGATATTGGATTCCTCCAGGCTGACACCAGAAACTAAGCCAGTTATTAAAATCAATTATTTTCTGTTCTTACTGTCACATTATCCTTGGTGAAGTTAGAATGTTGCTCAGTGCAATGCACACACTTGTATGTCACACATATTCAGAGAGATCCATAATGTCTATTTTCATATAGTCCAGTGAGGTACAACTCAGGTCATTTATACCTACATGGGTAATGATAGAATCATATTGGTACATGGGGTACAGTGATTTGACTGGTGTGTGTGTGATAATGTGGATCCTAGCTCCAAATAGGCAACTAACTGTTACCTTCTTCTTGTCCAGCCTGGTGAGACGGATATCAGTGTGTCATACAATAGAATCCCCTATGACAAGAGCACTAGGTAAAATGTTTGCTTGCCTTACAGGCTTTGTTCTTGGGGATTATTAGTTGTAGGCTTGTGTGTGGCATTAGGTTTTGCTTTTAGCGTGTGCTTTAGTGATTGCTGAGGATTGGTATTACTGCTTGATGGCTTAGGAAGTCTTTGAGGTTTAGAAAGGTTTTTTTAAGTGCCTATGGATATAGTTTGTGTTCTTGATAACATTGTTTGTAAGTGAGATTTTTGCCTCTAACGACGTTATGTATATACATCTCTTGCATACTTTGGTAGTTTCTTTAAGGACTAAAAGGTTGTCTGAGTACATGAGACAACTGCTACATTGTCTCGGGATGCCCTTATTTACCAAGCTGGCCAGAGAGAAAGTAGGAAATTGCATATCCATATTGTCAGGACCTGTATTAAGGTTAAGATTTTATGGTTTTGGGAGTTGGTTTTACAGGGCTCACCTCAGTACTGTCTAGAGTTAAAGCTAGATGTTAGATAGTACTAAGATCTATATCTTCTATCAATGCTGTTTGATGTGCTGTTCAGCTTGTGTCTACACTGGGGATTCTTACTTTGTTACTTTCTTGTTTATTGTCTACGTGTGCCTTACTTATTTAAGATTCCTTTGGTTGTTCATATTTATTTGTTATTGTGCTCCATATGCTTATGTTTTCTGTATGAATTTCCAATAAGATGCTATGGTGTAGTGTTTAGTTGATATTTATTATATCCCCTCGAGCCACACTCTCTAGGGATCTAAACCTCACCACAACAATAAATAGGACATGCTGGAGGGATAGATTCCTGTCCCAGAGACTTCCCATGTTTTGAAACAAGATTCCAGTCTACATTAGGCAGAGCTCCTCGCTAGCACTCTTCAAGAGAAACCTTGACGAGTGGATGGGAAACAGAAAGTTTACCCTGGGGATCACTTCAGTGGCTCTGCTGGACAGAGGCACAGGGAACTAATCTAAGGGGGTGGCGAAAGCCAACACATTCCAGCTAGGCTTATAAATGCCTTGGGGCAGATAGCCTAGTACCTACCTATGAACCTATGATGTTTATTATTATACTTTCTTTATGCATGTCTATACCCTAATCACACTTCTGATTTTTTTTCATTTGTTTACAAGGTACTTGACACAAGGTACAAATTGGGAGCACTATCTGATTACGTGATTTACTCAAGTTGCACAGCAGGCAAATGGTGGTAGAAGGAATCATACCTTGTACTCGGTGTTAAAGGAAGATCCTCAATCTTCTGTGTTAACATGACACAGCCTACTAACAAACAATGTGTCATTTAAGCAATACACTGTGACAGGGTGTGAGTAATTCATATTTTACTTATAAGGGGCATTTGTTCATTCATGAGGGTACAGCCATCATCTTGTATAAATATATGAATTTCCTGCTACCATATCATAGTATATGAATGTTTCACCTTTTTCAAATTGGATACTGTGTAAATTAAATTCCATTCAGAAATTGCTAGGTAGAACTTACAAGTTACATGACATTTAGCTGTATATTTGACTATTTAATTATGTATTTATTTCTATTATTTCAATGTTTATCAGCTAAGCATTTTACAAATGTAAAACATCTGCACTAGAAGAAATATAAAAATAAATAAATAAAATAAAATAATAAAATGTAAAGACCAAGTGTAGCAAATTTTTTAAACAAGAAACATCTTTATTGAATTATCATTTATGACATAAGCAATCATATATTTATATAAATGAAAACACACCATATTGATATATTTTCAGTGGCTAACACTTACACATCAGTTATAATCTTCAATATAGTCATTGTCAGTCAAGCATTACATAGCTCATTCAATTATTGTCTTCCGTTAAACCTCGTTCTTCCTCCAAAACATTTTTCTGTATGTATTGTTCCCACAATTACCAATAAGTTTAGCAAATGTTAATATTAAAAAGGATAGCAAAATTCATGATTGCACATCTATATGGATTCAGATAAACCCTTCTTAAAAAATTATACTTTAGAGACCTGCTTAAGAAGGAGTCTGAGATGAATGCCTTTATCTTAGATAGTAGGTGATTTCTGACTCACGCCAAACAAGCAATGGACAGCCATGCAAAACATTGATACAAAGCCTTCAGAACCACTGGCAACCCAACCCAACGAACTTAGGGGCCCCACAGGGCACCAGCAGCTCTTTCTGTTAAGCAGAGCCCAGATAACGTCAGTAATAAGATCTTAAAAACTAAATTTGGCAGATAATGGATTTAATAAATCCCATAGAAGAGCTGCCTTAATAGCCTTGCTGCAGAATTTTACACTCTCTGCACTCAGATCACATCACCATCTGAGAATCCTGGATAGACATCACTGCAATAGCTTATGAGATAGGATATAAGGACATGGATCATTGTAGAATGGTTCATTCAAACAATAAAGTTCCTGATGCGTGCAATAACTTGAAATTAAAAAAATATATATTGAATTTTACTATCTAGTTCTCCTGCCAGAAAAATGTATATGGCTTTTACGACCTATTACTTATTCTGTTATATATTTTCATGCATCATTATGTAGCATGCACATTAGGGACTCTCTTCTACCTTGTATATAATGTATGGTCAACTTTATTACTTGCCTTTATATTTTGCTTATTTTTCTTTTATTGTATTCACATATTGTACTACTTTGCTATTGTCTTAATATTTGTAACCATTGTTCATTTTTTTTTAATTCTGTTTAATGTGTGCTGTGGAGCTTTTCTCCCCGTGCCTCTGCTGAATATGGGCTCATACCCAGTCGGACTTTCCTTGTAAACAAATGTCAAATAAAATAAATAAATAAATATTTTCCAGAGGCAAATACAATGTCTAGATGACTGCTGAAACAAGGCCTTTCAGTACCAGTCAAGCATCAAGAATGATGCCCATGTCATGAACCTGCAACACAAATTCCATTTGTTTAATCCTATAAATAATAAAGGGGGAAAGGAGAGAAAAGAAAGATGAGGTGGATATACAGTGGCACACAGATTAGTATCGTCTTGGTCTTGCAGGGTTGTTTCAAGTGATTTCCAGATAACCAAATAAGAAAAGAATATGAACCACTTTCTAGTGGTGTATAATCTGGGATAGAATCCTGAGTAAAGGAGAGGTAGTGTTAATATATGATTTTTATGATTATTTTTTATCCTTGTCCACTTGACTGACCCACAAGCTCCCCTGCCTGTGCCCATTCGTTCCTCCTACTGAGAAAAAGATATTAGGCCAGAGGGGCTTCACCAGTCACCACTACTCCTGAAGTATCCTGGCCCACCCCCAAACAGGGTGTGAGTCCTATGGCCTATTTATTTCTTGCTCAGGAGTCTCACAGTGGTCTTCCAGTCACTATGATGGCTGGACCCATCTCCTGGTCTGGAATTATTGTCCTTCATCTCATTCATTTCCAAGGCTGATTTCATCAGTCGCAGTTCTTGATTAGAGGAAAGTGACATACAGAAGGGAGTAGCTTGGATAGACAGTCAAGGGGACCTAACACACTCCTGGAATGTTAACTGCCTAATGCCAGCAACTACACCACTACACTACACTACTACAGCTACTCCACAGGAAGCACGCAGTATGCATACTACTACAGATGAATGTGCCTTATGCAGTGACTGTTGACAGTATGTGCTCAACAATCTGATTCAGCGTGGGTTCAATACTCAATGCAGCTTTTGGGTGTCACACAAGCAGCACGCCAGTCACCTTCATATCCTCAAGATAGATGAGCCACAAGTGGTCACTCCATCCTGTCCTCTGCAGCCTGACCCCCCCCCCCCAGCACCAATGCAATTAATCAAGCATGAGTCATCTATGTCACAGTTTGGGCTTAATTTTTCTGTGCTACAGGGCCAAGACTGGGCTATCATCACCGTAGAATTAGTAAGAAAAAATCTATCTCTCTCTCTTTAAGAATCTCCTTTAGAGTAGCCAGTAAACTGTGAATAAAATGGCACCAAGACTGATCTCTATGGATCTTCATATTTCAGACAGATTTTTAATGAATTTTATCCTGACACTACCATCTGGGAGTGACTCAAAAGTTAAGAGGCAAACCACATGAGTACTATTCCAGTGAAACCCCGGTAGATTTTAAAACATTCAACCAAGGACCCATGATCCACAGTGTCAAACACAGCTGTGAAACCTAGGAAGGCCAATAGTGAACATAACTTTTTATCTCATATCATCAAGAGATCAAAATTCATTGCATGTAGCTGTCTGATAGGCAAGCAGGATAGTGAATGGATGCAAAAACGTTTAATGATATTGACACAGAAAGGATATCTTGAGAATGAATCTATCTTTAAAAGGTACTCGTGGATCCCATGTTTAATTTTAGTGAGTTAAATTCTGTTTGCACCATATAAGCATTACATCTTAATGACAGGTCCATCAGCAATAAACTGGCTATAATCTCTATCTTGTTAATAAATGTGGATCCCTCATTTATAATGCAGACTTACCGTGATGCCTATTTTTTGTGCATCATTCTCTTTTCCCATACCTGCAGTAGTAAGCTCTTTCTGCCAAATGACTAGCAAATTTATTCCCTGTCCCATGATCATTTCTGAGTGGAAGCATACCTGTCCAGCAGAGTGGCTATCATTCAAGAAGCTAAGGTGTTTTCATTCAGAGATACAGGATGGTATGTTACAATAGTTTGCCTCATTTCTTCAAGGTGCAGTGAGTTCACAGTTTTTTTTTTATATAATGTCTGGGTGGTGCAAGATGTGAAGCTTCCTATATGGGGATAGGGAGGGCTTGCCACTGAGATAAAACACCCATTTTAAAAAGTCACTTGGGTTACTTTGGTTTCATTTGACATGTTTTTGAGGAACTGGGTGTCAGCTGAATGACAGAGAATTAAGGAAACACACCTTTCTAAAGCACCTAATATACTCCTTCTACAAATGCAAACCTTCCCTTTAGTTCAGCTTCCTAGCTGACAATATATCATCTGCAGTGGAATGTTTTCAACATATAAAAAATCATGTTACAGGTATATTGCTTCTTGTAACTTTAGACAAGTAATGGGACAAAAAGTGCTTATAACTCAAAAGAGCAGAACTAATCAGTTATTCACAGCAACAACATCCTCTGTCTCTTTGTTCTGCCTGTCTGTCTCATTAGATTATTTTGTGGAAGTTAAGGAGGTTCAGATATGACTATTTAATTTTAACCTAACTGACTGTCCTGGCTGGCTTTGAGATGAGCAAACAACCATGACACAATGAAACAAAGTAATAGTAAAGTAATGCCAACATAACTTTTTTCACTTAGTAATGATGAATTGTTGAGAGTTTTCTTTCTCAAGTGACCTCGGTCTGTGATAAAGCCTTGAGAAATTAAACTGTAAAACCAAAGATGGTAGATTGACTAATAAAGATACGGCAAACCTCTACATATAACTCCATAACAAATAAAACATAAATGCATGTTGAGCAAACAAAAGGAAAGAACTTTATTAAAATAGTTTATAACAAGTGTTTTTAATCCTTAAAGTTCTTCACACTGTGGACTGGCTCATTTAGCATACAATTTAAATAACCTGCAATTTAGAGTACATGATCATAACTCAACCAGTGAGAATCACTAAAGTTATGTGTCAGTTTTCTGCTCATTAAATTGAAGTTAATAATATTGTTAATAGCAAGAACTTGACATACAATCAATCTTATTTACCAAGCACATTTTTTTATCTAACAGTTCAGCACTATCCCTCTACTATCTAATCCCACAGTATCTAAATTTGAAAATTAACATTTATTAAATTCATTGCATATTCCTCTACAAAACAGTGTTCTACTTCCAATAGCATAGTCACGCTGTAAAGCTGATAGTGGTCTTTTCTGTATAAAATAGTGGACACAGAGCAAACAGTTGCATAAACAAAATCGAGAATAAACAATTAAAATAACCTTAGAGCTTTGTATTTTTTTTTTTTACGTTTAATTAAACAGAACTCACCTTCTCTTTTAAAAATGACACTGTTGACAAAAACACATTGAATCATATCTCTCATTTTACTTGATGGCTGTATCAGACTTGCTTTTCTACTAAACAACTCTTTATAACATCTTTTATTTAAAATCTGGTCCATTTCCTGCATTGTTAATTGTTTCCACGTGCCCTGTAAGTATCTTTCAGTTATTAGTAAAAATGACCAAATGGCATTACGTCCATTTTTTTCTTAAAACATGACAGTTCCTGGCATCTTAGTAAAATACCAGGCTTCCAGGGAATAAGGATTTATTCCATGGAAGGCTGATGTTTTGCTGAAATTCCAGGGATCTGGAATCATTTTTATTGATTTTTCTGCCAGCTTGTATTTGTATATTCTAAGTTATGTTTCATTACCTGATTTTGTTTGGAGCTTTTCGCCCTGGCCATCTGTTGAAAAGGGTATCTTACCTAGCTGGACTTTGCTGGCAAACAAAAACAATCAAACAAGTATTCTGCAGTTATTAGTTACAGTTTGCTTAACAGCATTTTACTAAACTGTAGAAGGTATAGCCATACAGCAGCAATTGACAGTCCCTACTGGCTTTGACATGAACAAACAACCATGAAACTATGAAATATAGCAATAATGAAATACTACCGGCATAACCATTTCCCTTATTATGTTATTGAAAATATAATTTCAGGACTGCTTTCATGTTATGGCATGGAGGCAGGAGAGCAGGGCAAGAGAACATTTGTGTTCATTTTGTCTTTGCGATTTAGATGAATGGATCACATTTGTTTTGAAAAAATCACATTTTAAGTTAGATATAAACACCACCATAATTATTACTTTATGATGAACTGCCGAAAAGGTAATTTGCGGGATCCTGAATTTTAATTTCAGAATATAGTGGCTATTACAAATATGTATTTCATTTTGACAACAGTGTCACATAATAATGATGTTTCCATCATTAAATCAGTAAATGCAGCTCCCTACTGTAATTCCAAGAATCATTTCATAATTGCAAAAATAAAGCAGTGATGCTATACAACAGCAAATGTGAAAAATTGCTGTTCAACTTAAAAGTTGATTTTTACGGAGGAGCAAGCCTTGTTGCATCTATCTATCTATCTATCTATCTATCTATCTATCTATCTATCTATCTATCTATCTATCTATCTATCTATCTATCTAATCTATCTATCTATCTATCTATCTATCCAGCTATCTATGTATATAGTTGCACTCTGTAAGAGCAAATGTTCATAAGGTCAAACAGTGCTCTTACAGGCTTGTTTTTCAGCCATTACTCTGCTTTCCATGTAAGATTGTGGAAAAACAGAGTCTGTGAATTTGTCCCTCTTCTGTTGTATGGTATATACATTTAGCAGGGCATGTGAGGGGGGTGCTGGAGGGCTTGCCTCCCTTCAAAAATAGTTTTTTTAATTAATTTTTGTGTTCGCTTCTTTTTAGAATCAACCTAAAAAGATCTCTGTTTTTGTATTCGGTCAAGTGTCAGTTCACTCAGTGATGAGATGTGTGTGTGTGTGTGTGTGTGTGTGTGTGTGTGTGTGTGTGTGTGTGTGTGTGTGTGTGTGTGTGTGTGTGTGTGTGTGAGTGTGTGTGTGTGTGTGTGTGTGTGTGTGTGTGTGTGTGTGTGTGTGTGTAAAGATATATATATATATATATATATATATATATATATATATATATATATATATATATATATATATATATATGTATGTATGTATATATATGTATGTATGTATATAGTAGTGTATCATCAAAGGAAGAAAACTCAAGAGAGAATCACAAATGGTAGAACAAAAAAGAAAGAATCACAAAACACTGAATGACTCATAAGAGTGATTCACAAAATACTGAATACTTCTGTCCCACTAAAAGAAGTCCTATATCAATAGACTACAGCTACAAAACTGAGATCAAGTGTCATCTTGGTGGTGATATTGTTAGGGAAAGGGTTTTCAGTAACATTTATTTATTTATTTAACATTTATTTTACCAGGATAAGTCCAACTGGACATCATGTGTCCTTTTTCAGTGGAGTCCTGGGGAGAAAAGCTCCAAAGAAATAACAGTGTAAATACATGCTTTAGATAACAATAAAACTGGCATACAAGATAAGAGAAACAATGAAGTACAAAAACAATTATGTAGAACAATAAGATACTCAGGAGTAGTACCATTATTTACAATATATACAAAAAGTACATTTCAGGTGAGAGTATAGTGTATGCATTAAAGGCTTCAACGGGTCACTTACATATGGAAAATTGGGTCTTCAAGGGGGGTGTTTGCAGTTGCAGAGAGGGTTAGTACTGAGGTGTAATTTAAGAAGGCCTTTAAAGGTGCCTGTGTGACTTTGTAGCTTGAGTTCAGGTGGGAGGATGTTCCATACTTTGGCAACATCATGGGAGAATAAGGCCTCCCCAAAACTGTTATTGCATGAATTAACTTCAATCAGGTTTTTGATACATGAACGCAACTCCCTTTTAGGGTTGTGAAAGTTTAGCATGTCGGCAAGGGCAGTGCACTTCCCCGGATGGAAGAGAATTTGATGGGCTCTGATCAGTTGGTGGTAGCGTAGGAGGTTTCGAAATTCTAACCAGTGCAGTTTAGTTAGGGATAGGCAATGGTGGGAATGTGATCTATTACTGGCAGTGAACCTAGCTATTTTATTGTTCAGGTTGGTTTTGTTAATATTGGTGAGAACTTGAGAAGCATAAAGTAGTGCTGATAAGAGATGAGTTCTGGCTATTATTGTTCTAGTCTCAGGGGTTAGGAATAGTTTGCAATGATATAGGCAACCTAGTTTTTTTATGGACTTTAGAGATAGTTTGGGATATGTGTTTGTTGTATTTAAGTTGGTGATCAATAGTGATGCCTAAGAGATTAGCCTCAGTTACTGGAGTGATGAGGGTGCCATATGATTGGTGCCTTATAAGTAAAAAACTAAGATCTCTCATAAAATCATCCAAGGCAAATTTTAAGAGAAAAGTCGCTAAGGACTCAAAGGACAATCATAAGGCCTTCTTTAGGTATGTTAGAAACCTGGGAGGAAACTCCCAGATATGCTCAGAATTAGTTCAAAATTATGTAAAAATTACTGAACCTACAGACATTGCCAACATACTGGCTGACAGGTTCAGTGCAAACTTCTCACCCCCCTCCCCCCCAAAAGGTGAGATATCTATACTAGAGAATTATAGCCCCCCAAACATCTCTAACGCTCAGGTGAGAACTGCTCTCTCCAAGGCAAAAAACACAGCATCCATGGGACCAGATGGTGTCCCCGGATGTGTGCTCCACGAACTCAATGAGGAATTAAACCCGCAGTCAGGGCAGCTGTTTAATCTTAGCCTCACCTCAGGATACGTGCCTAAGGAGTGGCATACGGCAACTGTGGTCCCACTTCACAAAGGCGGTGCCTCCAAAGACCCGGGAAATTACCATCCCCTCAGCTTGACAAGCTTGATCTGCAAAGCTATGGAGAGGATCATAATGGAACTCATAAATAAAGACATAAGAGACTTGCAGACTTTGGATCCGACCCAGTTCGGCTTTGTCAAGGGCAGATCATGCCTTTTAAACCTGGTTGACTTTTTCGAAACAGTCACCAAGGCCATTGATGAGGGAAAGGCAGTCTACACAGCCTACCTCGACCTGGCAAAGGCTTTCGACACAATACCCCACTCAGGTATCATTGAAAAACTCATCAGCTTAAATGTAAACCCATACGTCACAAGATGGGTTGCAAATTGGCTAAGTGACAGAACCCACAGGGTCAGAGTTGCTGGCGCCATGTCAGACTCAAAGCCTGTCACAAGTGGTGTCTCACAGGGCTCAGTCCTGGGCCCTCTCCTGTTCGGCATCTACTATCTAGCAAATACAGGAGGATTATGGCTGACAAAATTTGCAGATGACTGCAAACTGGGCACCATAGTTGAGAACACATCTGACACAGATATCCTTCAGAAGGGTCTTATAGAAATGGAAAACTGGTGCCGGAGCCATGGCCTAAAGTTAAACGCCAAAAAATGCATAGTCATACCCTTTGGGAAAAACAAGGTTACCCCTAGCTACCATATAGGCGGCAACCCACTAAGCACAGAAGAGGTTTTCAGGGATCTGGGTACCCAGGTTGACAGTAACCTTTCATTTGACACTCACGTTGCCAAAGTAGTTAGGAAGACCTTCTACATTGCCCACCTGATCATGAAGGGATTCAGATCTAGATCAAGGGAAGTCATCATCCCCCTGTACTCATCACTCATCAGACCAATGATTGCGTACAATGCCCCATTCGGAATGTATCTGACATGACACCTGCAGCAACTGGAAAGGCCCCAAAAGTTCCTCACCAAAAGGATAAAGGGTCTCAAAAATATGTCCTATGCTGCCCGACTGAAGGAACTTCAGCTCTACTCAGTCGCTTACCGTCTGCTCAGAGGTGACCTGTGCCTGACATACAAGGCCATGTCCAACCCAGAATTGATGAAGATGCTTCACCTCAAAAAATCTAGATCCCTCAGAACTACAAGGGCAGGAGACTTAAACCTTGACACAGTTATTAACAGGACGTGCTGGAGGGACAGATTCATCACCCAGAGACTCCCTATGCTGTGGAACAAAATCCCGATACATGTGAGGCAGAGCACCTCGCTGGCTTTGTTCAAGAGAAATCTTGACCAATGGATGGGAGATCGCAGATATACCCCAGGGATTATCTCAGTGTCACTGCTTGACAGAGGCACAGCAAAATAATGGGCATAGTATCCTCCAAACTAAAGGGGTGGCGAAAGCCACAAAACTCTGGGCTAGGCTTATAAATGCCCTTGGGCAGATAGCCTAGTATGAGCCTATGAACCTATGAACCTATTGGTAGACATGATGGTAAAGGTGGCATTGCAGTGTTTGGTTGGGTGGAATAGTATTAGCCGTGTTTTTTGGGGGTTAGTATTAGTTGGTAGTTGTTTAGCCAGTTCTCTACCTCAGTGAAGGATTCTTGGGCTTTACTTTGAAGTAATTGGATGTTTGTTGCTGAGCAGATTAGGGTAGTGTCATCCGCATACTGGGCAATGTTGGCTTTAGTGGTAGCTAGGTGGAGATTATTTGTAAATATCTTGAAGAGAAGGGGGCCAAGGATTGAACCTTGTGGGACACCACATGTGACAGGGAGTGGGGGGGATAGGGAGTTGCCCCATTTGACAGATTGTGACGGGTTGTTTATGTAACTGTTAAACCATTGTAGAGTGGGGTCATCAAGGTTGAGTTCTGCTAGACAGGTGAGGAGTTTGTTATGGGAAACTGTATCAAATGCCTTGGATAGGTCTAAGAAGGTGGCAGAGACCAGCTTTCCTTGGTTTCTGTGTGAGTTTATGGTATTGGAAAAGTTAATTAGAGCAGTGTTGGTGTTATGGGAAGGTCTGAATCCATGTTGGGGTTTAGTTAGAATGTTGTTGGTTATCAGGTGGGTAAGGAGTTGGTGGTGGATACATTTTTCTAGAATTTTTGAGAGAAGTGATAGGATTGCAGTGGGATGGTAGTTGGAGAGGTCAGTAGATGGACCTCAGTTGTGGAGGGGGATGATATATGAGGTTTTCCATAATGAAGGAATAGTATGCAAGGCGATAGATCTGTTAATAAGTAGGGAGACAGGGTAGGCGATGGCCTTGGATGCAATTTGTAGATATTTAGCTGGAAGACTGTCGGCAGCTAGGGTAGTAGGTTTGAGTTTAGCTAAGAGATTTTGAATGGTAGATGTTGGTACTGGGGTGAGTGTGAAGGGGGTGGAGTTAGTCTGGTAGTTTAAGGGTTGAGGTTGGGTTGTGGGTGATATTGCACTTATCTGGTTCTGTATTGAAGAGGTAAAGTAGTTATTGAAACTAGAGGCTGTATGTGAATCAATACCTTTCATATCTGGGGGTGGTGTGGTGACTTTTCCAGGCTGGAGGATGTTGTTCACTGTAGTCCGAAATTTCTGTAGGTTGTTGTTATGTTTCCTTTGTAGGGAAATATAGTGACCTGTTTTTTTGCTTTATTTCTGAGCACAGCAAAGCTTTGTCTAGTTTCGGGAGTTTTGTATTTTTGCCAAGTTAACCAAGCTTTGCCTCTAGTCTTGAGTAAGATTTTTGTGGCTTTGTTTAACCAGGGAGCAGGGTTACTTTGCAATCTTATTGTTTTCAGTGGGGCTAGTTGGTTTAAAATCCCTAGGAATTTGGCATTAAAATATTCTACTACAATATCCAGTGGAAGGGTTTTTATAGGAGCCCAGTTACAGAATTTTAGGGCTTCTGAGAATTGTACTGGGGAGAAGTTGTTATGGGAGCGGATTTGTAAGAGAGTGGGGGTGTTGGGAGATTTTAGTTTGTGCCAAAGGAGAAAGGTTGGGTTATGGTCACTGAGAGAATCAGGTAGTATCCCGGATAAGTGGTCAGTACTGGGCTAGTTAGTCAGGATCCAGTCTAAGGTGGATTCACATTTGATGGTTTTGTCAGTTCTTGTGGGTGAGTGTATGAGTTGTACGAAATTATATAGGTTTATGTGGTTGGTAGCTATGGGTGAGTGTATGGTGTTCCAGTCTATGTTGACATCACCTAGGAGTACAGTTTCTTGAGACAGGGGAATGGGAAGCCCAGTGGAGTATAGATTCTAGTGTCTTAATGTTCTCTCCTGGTGGTATATAAATGCTGAGTAGGTTTAGTTGTTTGTATTGATTTAGTAGGATTTTGGTGAATAGAGTCCCAGCAGTGTTGAAATCTGGGGTTTCTTTTTGAAGTAGCTGAACTTTTAAATTGGATTTGTAAAGAAGGGCAATGCCACCACCTTTTCTGTGAGGTCTGTCCACTATTAATATATTGAAACCAGGTGGAGTTATGAAGTTATCTTTAATGTGGGGTTTAAGCCATGTTTCTGTAATCACTATGATATCTGGGTTATATACAGAGATGGTTTCATGTAACTGTTCTATTTTATTTATGATACTGCGAATGTTTAGGTTTAGTATGAGTACATCAGTGGATTTGTGTTTAAATGGATGATTGGGATCAGGTGTGGTATGGGCATTGTTTGTTGGGCCAGGGTTGGGGTGAATATCACCTCCTAGTAGTAGTTGAGCTGCAGTGCTGGTGATGGTTTTAAGGTAGAATATAGTTAGGAAGTGGTATTTGAGGCTAGGATTGTGAGGTATATGGATAGGAGAGGTGAGTTGTAAGATTAAAGGGTAATAGATAATTAGTTGTGTGTTTGCAGGTATAGAGGGATTGTTTGTGTTGTATGGTAGGGTGGGTGATTTGATACAGTACATGGTGTTAAGTTGGTGATGATAAGTGGTAATGATGGAGATAAAGTAAAGACGGATAGAGAAGGCAAGAGTAATGGGATGGTATGGTCGTGGGAGAGTGGTAACATGGTAATTGAGTTCTCTGTGTTAGAGGGCTGTGGATGGTTGTAGAAGTAGAGGAGTTATATGAAGTTTTGTGGTTAGAACAGAGGGTGTTTTGGGTTTGATGGAGTGAGAGTGTGACTTAATTTTAATTACACACAGTATAAACAAAATCTTTTAAGCTATACAATAACATCAGGCAGAATACAATTAAAATAAATATTTCAATGTCAAAATAGATAAGATAGTAAATGCATACAGTAGTAGGGTTTCTTATACTATTGATATTCTAATCAGATACAGTTAACTAACTAACTTATATAACATATAAAACAGATGTTGTTGCCCTTCGGTTTATTTCTTACTTGTGCAGGCACGAATCCTGTTTGTTGCTTTTGTACAGCATATAAGAAGTGCAGCACACCTAGGGTACGCTTCCACCAGAGATTAGCATCACTGCTGTCCACTAACTGATGGCAGCTGTGAAAAATCTATCAGACCGGTCCGCTTGGGTCACTGGAGAAAAAACAGTCTCTGGGGACAAAAGAGTCCTTATGGCCAGTGCTAGAACTCAGCAAAGTCCCTTCCCAGTCCATCGTTCGTAAAACTGCTAAATCCACCAAACTAGCATTCTCTTAAAGCAAGCACACTTCTCTGCTTCCTGGCCTCTTCCTGCTCCGTTATGTAGATTCACACCATCCGCTGCTCTCTCTGTCTCTGTTGCTCTAGAAGCATGTGCATATAAAATCGGCATGACTCTGGTTCTGCCAGCACCAACAGAACAGCGGCAGCATAACTCAGTTATATCTTCACCTTATGTACTTTCTTTTTTTTTTCTCCTTATTCTTCTCTTTTTCCCCTACAAGCTTTCTTGCCTCAGGAGATCGCGATTTATGTATTCCACAATGAAGTATTCAAGAAACTGTCATGTAGCCTCCAAACCAAGTAAAAAATTAAAACATATTGAGTATAGCATTAATTTAACCTAATAAAGTTTATTCTCGGCGATTTCCAAGCTCAGTACTTCCTGGAGATGCATGTCTCTTAGCGCTGATGTCATCAGTAGTTGTCGCATTGCCAAAAATACGAAGCAAAGAAGTTAATGGTGTTTTCAGGTTGAATAGATGATTATGAAGCAGTGGAAGCTCGTGGATAGCTTGCACGAGATGAGTAACATGCAGAAGTTGTCTCTCTTCTTGTATAGATTGCTCTAAGTGTTCCTAGTTATGGTTGCCGGCACAAAAGTTAGTCCTCTGTTTAGCACCAGTTCTCTCATGCTGGTCTAAACGATAGTTAGACAAATTCACTGACCTGTTACTAGATAATTTTGCCAATCTGAAATCTTACTTAGATTATAAAGCTATGTCTCAGGAAGACCCTTTCTTTTAAGTACTGTAATTACTCCATCTTGGATACTGTTCCACGTAGCATTTGCTCCAGCACGTTGCTGTTGGGTTCCCCGTTCATCCAACACTGTCTGATCTCTGTTGCCCAGATCGGTTAGACTAGGTGAACTCATGAACTTCAACCGTGAAGAACACCGCATAACAAAGGGTAAAGATCTGCATGCGCGATCTTCTCGAATAGTTTCTCGAGGATTGTGGACACTAAGGAGTTAAGAGCTGCATACGCAATCTACAATTTTCTTCTTCCTGTAAACCCATATTTTTAAATGAACACTACCAATTTACTTAGGTCCTGCGGTTTTACCATACCGCTCAACTGCCTAACTTTCTGCAGAATGTTCATAATACATAGGGTTAGGGTTAGAGCAATAGTAGGTTAGGGTTAGCACACTTAATTAAGCCCCCTGTATAATCATACTCATGTGTGCTAACCCTAACCCTAACCCTACATGTTATGTTACTAAAAATCCCTTCCCTAACAGTACCATTTCATAAGACAAAAGAACACAGAACACAGACAACACAAAACATGCACAACTCTGACTCTTGCCATGACCGTAACTCTCGAACACTTGTATTCTCACAACTGCTATAGCACAGCCTTAAACATTGCACATCTTCACAACCACCACTTTTTCATTCAAAAATTAATTTTCTTGCAAACATCTGTTTACCTACTGTGTATAAAAGTAAATTCAACCATATATGATTCACTCAAATGAGCATTCACTCATTTCTGTATTCTCTCTTTATTTAAGTCAACCAAATGTGTTTCTACCTTTTGATTTATACTCACATATATACTAACTCTGAGGCTGTAATAATACTGAGAAAAGGGAATACTCCAAGACGTACTGATATTAGACTAAAGTCCTCAGTTTTGCCCATTCAGTCTCACTGTCCAGTGACTCATACTTATTTATTTATTTACATTTGTTGACCGTTTACATGTGTCCGACTGGACATAGGTCCATTTTCAGTGGAGGCCCGGGGAGAAAAGCTCCACAGTTAAAATAAACAGACAGTAGTTACATTGGATTACATAGCGATTAACAATTTAACATAGCAATTACTTACAACATATTTACAGATGAAGAGCATAGTACATCAGTAGACAACTAGAATCTTTATCTGTGAAGTACATAACAGACATTAACAAATGTTACAATAAGAAGTTCCTGCTGTATAATAAGTACTAGGCTTATGAGCATCTGAGCTTGCTATAATCAAGGTAGTTAGTGGAGTGGAAAGAAAGGTAGTGGTTGGATGCGGTGGGTGATATTAAGAGTGGGAGTTGCAAGGGCATAGCCAGCATGTTTTTAGGTGCGCTTTTAGTAAAGTTTTGAAGTGGGTGCATGATGGTATGGAGGTAATTGTGGGTGGGAGGGAGTTCCACAATTTGGCTATGGTGCAAGAGAATAGTTCACCAGCAGAGTTATTGGCTTTAGTGATCTGCAAGTGATTTTTGTTGCTGGATCTTAGTGGTCTGGTGGTGCGATAGGGTTGGAGTAGATTCTGGAGGGATGGGACATTTAGTGGATGGTTTACTAGTTTGTGGGCGAGTGAGAGTTGATACCATTGAAGGAGGTGAGGGAGTTCAAGCCAGCCCAGTTCAGCAAGTGAGAGACAGTGGTGACTACGGTAGGATGCCCCTGAGGCGAATTTGGCGATTTTGTTGTAGCAGGTCTCTAGCTTGTTTAGATTGCATTGCCTTAGTATATATATTGGTATATATTGAAGAGGCATGAAGTAGGGTGGAGATAAGGTGGGAATTTGCTATTGAAATCTTTGCTGCTTTGGTGAGAAGTTGCTTATTTCTGTATAACGCTCCTAGTTTTTTGTGGAATTTTTTTATGGTCATGGATATGTGAATGTCAAATTTTAGTTTATTGTCTATTTCCACTCCTAGCAATTTGGTGTGTTCAGCTGGGTATATAGTGGTGTTGTCTTTTGCTGTGATTTTAAAGTGAGAGTTGTTTTGAGTATGTTTGGTGGGTTGGAAGATGAGTAGTTTAGTTTTATTTGGGTTGAGTATTAATTGGGCATCAGATAACCAAGTTTCAACAGAGGAAAAGGCTTCCTGTGTGACTTTTTGCAGTTTGGGTAGGGACTGGGCTGAGCAGATGATGGTTGAGTCATCTGCGTATTGTATGAGTGTGCCATGTTTGGTGGCAGAGGCTAGATTATTTGTGAAAACAGAGAAGAGTAGGGGTCCAAGGATGGATCCTTGGGGAACACCTATGGTGACAGGTAGTTGGAGAGATATGTCATTCTGCCATACAACGGATTGTTGGCGGTCAGACAGGTAACTCTGAAACCAGTTGGTGACTGATTGAGAGAAGGATAGGTTATTGAGGACAGAGATAAGTTGTTTGTGTGGGACCATGTCAAATGCTTTAGATAGGTCTAGAAAAGTAGCAGAGGACAGATAGCCATTGTTTTTATGCTGAAGGATAGTGTTAATAAAGGAGAGTAAGGCAGTGGTGGTGCTATGGTTTGGTCGGAAACCATGCTGAGTATTGGAAAGGAGGTTGTTAATAAGGAGGTAGTCTGAGACCTGAGAGTGTATGCATCTCTCTAATATTTCGGAGAGTGGAGAGAGAATAGCTATGGGACAGTAATTGGTTAGTTCTTTGGAGGGTCCACCTTTGTGGAGAGGAATTATATGTGATACTTTCCACAGTGTGGGAACGTAACTTTCTGACAGAGATCAGTTAATCAAGATGGATACTGGTAGGCCAGAGCATCAGCTGCGATTTGTAGGTATTCACTTAGGAGGTTGTTTGCTGCTAATTTGGTGGGCTTAAGTTTAGTTAAGAGTTTTTTATGTTGGAGATAGGTACAGGAGAAAAAGAGAAGGCAGTGGGGAGATTACTAATTGAAGGTGTGGGTTGGAGGGGAGGGGGGTTGTGTTGTTTAACTAGTGATAGTATGGTTTGTGTGAAGTGTGTGTTGAATGAGGTAGCAATATTTTATGAGGAGTGAGGGATGTTAGTAGGAGGGGTACTGACTTTACCTGGGTGGAGGATGGAGTTTATGGAGGACCAGAATTGTTTGGGGCTGTGTTGTGAGGAGTCTAGGGCAGACTGGTAGTATTAGAATTTGTCCTGTTTTATTAGCTTTTTGACTCTATTGCATAGTTCTAGGAATTTCTGTCTAGTTGAGGGGGTTTTGGTTTTGCACCAGTGCTCCCAGGCTTTATCCCTGTTTTTCATTTCTGACTTAGTGGTTTTCTGTAGCCATGGGGAGGTTGTGCTTTGGTTCTGGAAAGTCTTATGGGGGCATGGTAATTAAGGATGCTCAAGAAGGTAGTATTAAAAAATTCAACTTCGTCATCAAGACTGAAGTACTTTAGAGGATGCCAGTTACATTCTTTGAGGGATGAGATGAATGTGAGTGGGTTAAAGTTTAGTTTTTTAAGTATTTGACAGTAGATGACAGGTTTAGCTTGGTATAGGTATTTTTTGAGTAAGAATGTTGGGGAGTGATCACTGAGGCTATCTGATAAGCAGCCTATTATATATGACTGGGGGCTCTTACTGACTAGTATCCAATCCAGGGTAGTGTGCTTGCTGGAGTTTTTATTTATCCTGGTTGGCGACTGGACTAGTTGGGTGGAGCCATGAAGGTTTACATGATGGGTTGGATGGTTGCCAGAACAGGATTGCCAGTCAATATTGAAATCACCTAAAATTATAGTTTCTTGGGGGAGATGGTGGGTAGACCAGCTGAGGAGGTTTTCTAGTGGAGGGATTTTTGGGCCAAGTGGGAAGTAGCATCCAATTATGTTGATGGTTTTGTTTTGGTTTATTTTGAGGTTGTTATATATTATTTCTTCACTGCCTATTTGTGGAGCTGATGATTTTAAGATCTGGATGTTTAGATGCTGTTTAACTATTATAGCTAGACCGCCTCCTTTCTTGTTTAGCCGGTCTACTCTTAGTATGCCGTAACCTGTAGGGAGTATTTGCTCACTGGTAATGTGAGGTTTTAGCCAGGTTTCTGTCAGGATGACTATATCTGGGGAGTACAAGTCTATGGTGGCATGGAGTTCATGGACTTTGTTGGATATACTTCTAATATTTAGGCTTAGTACAAGGAAGTCACTTGGCTTTCTATTGGCTGTAATATTGGAGAAGTTGTGGTTTCTAGTCTGATTATGAGGACTGGGGTTGGAGATGGTAGGGCCAGGGTTGGGGTGGATGTCTCCACTTAGGGCTAGTTTTGATATGCATGAGGTTATTAGTTTTCTCAGTTTTACTTAGAAACTTCATAATTCAAAACAGTTATTGCAAGGGAGCTTGTGCACTACTGCTCCAACAGTGCCCTTCAACTTCATACAATGTTTTCTCTTGAGCTTCAGAAAACTTTTTTTTCATTTTCATTTTGAAGATTAGCTATCCCCCTCCTGTTGTGAGCCATATAAGCATTTTGAAATAAACACATAAACATACTGAAAACAGTTTATTCTACAATGACCCCCCCCATTAATATTCCAAAACGTGCACGCTGATTGGCCAGCGTGCCCATTGTAAATCCCACAGTATACCAACGGAAAAAAGGTCCAGTCGCCGGACTTTTTTCTGTTGGCATAAAGTCCTCAAAATATATATTTTTTAGACAAAAAAAAAAAAAGAAAGAAAGAAATGGAACAACGGAGACATTCTTTTCTCCGTTGCTTCTGTTTCTAAGCATTGATGTACTGGGTATGCATGGGACGCAAGCTCCATACGCATGCTCAGTACATCAGAACAGGGAAGCAGTGTACCACAACCAGCGGAAGAACAGTAATGCACCGTCATACAAAGACATTACTTAAGAAAAGTATTTTTTTTCTTAAATAATGTCATTGTATAATAGCAATAACTGACTCTGTGGTTGTGGTATATTGAAATGTACCCATAGTTGGCTTTATTTAATCACTTGGGCTTCGCCCTCATGCTTAAACCACACTAACCGTGGGTAAATCTTCAATATACCAAACCACGTCATTGGTTATTGCTTTAGTATTATGGTCCTTAGTTTCACTTCTGCAGTAGTATTTCCAGATTTTTTTGATCACACATTTGCCCACTTTTGCAGGTGGCTATTTCATTCCCTGGGACCCCTTCTCCACCAGAGTACAATGAGACTGTACATTCTTTCCAAAATGATGAATCCACAGTCACTGTGTGAAATCATTTTCTTAGCTAGTAGGTGTTCACTTCAGCTGTTATAGTCATTATTGACAATAGGAATTTTCACAAACACTGGAGTAAAATAACAAACGTTGTGAGAGAACATCTAGCTTACAAGCACATCATAAATGCCTAAATGTTTCACTTATTTGCTATAACTTAGGGTCACCACCTTCTTAAATGCTCAAAGTGGGACATTTAAACAATAGCCCCAGCCAGTGCAAAGGACTGAACTTTCCTTTTTAACCAAATTAAAAGCTTATTCTTGTATTATTTGAGTAGCTTATGCTGCTTCATATACCGTTCAGTTGTTTCACATACAAAATAGTTTTAAAGAAAACATAGGAATATCAGGACATTTGTCATTGTTCTGTTTTTTTTGTTTTTTTTTCCTCAGGCACAACTGACCAAACAGAGACTATCCTGAACAGAGAGGAACAAGTGGAAACCCTAGTTTTGATGTATGATATACCTTCTTCTAAATGGATTCACAATATGTGCTAAAATAGACCAGTAACAGGCTACCTGAAACCTGTAATCAACAGATAGTTAAAAAGCACTACATACTGTTTTCTTTCAGGAAGTCTCCACTACAAACTACTTATAGGATCAAAACCCTCCACCCCTGTCAAGTAGTAAACATTTAACTCCAGTGTCACACTGTCTGTATGGTAACCAGAAGATCCAAATCTAGCATTGTGAACCTTTCGACCACACTGGCAGAACTGGTATAAAATATTTCCCTTTCTGTATTGCTTCCATAAAAATATCAGCTATTATGTCCAGGAATAATTTGCATTTCCAGTGTAACTGTCATCTTTTGGCCAGTAGAAGATGCAAGGATAAACTCTTGTTTTAAAGAGAGATATAAATATTTATATATCTTATATCACAGTTCTGTGAATATGCACTGCTGTTTACTTATGTAGTTGGTTTCTTTACTTGAGCAGCATTTAACCATTTATACTAATATGCAAACGATTCCCGGTTTTAACTGGAGCATTCCTTGAAAAGACTTGCTCAGACTTGAAAAGGACCTCTGGAGTATACCAGACAAAAGCATGAATGCAAATGAGTACTCTTCAGGTTGGGGCACTTTTAATTCCATGTGAGCTATTAGCTAGAGATGTAAGGGATTGCCTGACTCCTTTCATTTCTGAGAGGTACCTTTGATTCAAGCAACAAATAGATTAAGTTCTTCTCACAGTTTGGCTATGCCTGTGTGCATACTGATTGCACTGTTTGAAATTTTTCAGAATTACAAAGAATTGTTTTGCTTTATGTGATATCTTGCCAACCATTAACTTTCCGTTAGAGATTGTCACTTAAACTTGATGTACTCTAACATGAAAATACAGAGGACTAACATTTCTCATACCTTAAAATATCTACATCCTGAAGCACATGCAAATGCTGATAGCCAGCCAGACAGATAGACAGATAGGTCGATAAATACATAGAGAGCAAAATAAGTAAATATATAAAGAGACAGATGCATAGATGAGTAGATAGGTAGATTGACAGACAGACAGATAAACATACAGAGAGAGAGAGAGAGATACAAATACAGACAAACAAGCAGACATGTTTAGGTTGACAAACACATAGATGCATGTGTATATACCTACAAACACAGACAGACAGTATTATTCAAAATGCACATGGGATTGACAGTCTTCGGGAGTGAGAGATGGCACATGGTGAACTGCTAATGCTGCTGTGCATTCATAACACTTTATTTAGTCTAATGTTTTTCCAGTTTTCTGTTTTCGTAAGTTAAACAATAATTGCTGATTTTGCTTAGTCTTAAGCTTAGCCATAGTGCTTAACTGGCATTCATTTTTTATCATAAATATTATGGTCAACAGTGTTTTATTTGCTAAGCTGTTTTTTTGTATATTTTTCATGTTTTGGAAAGAACAGCATTTTTGTCCCTAAAGCCTGAGATCCTGGCATAGATATGCAAAAGACAGATTTTTAAAACCCAACAAGAAGGCAACATTATTCCCACAGCAACATCATGGAGAACAAAATTTCAGGCTGTGTTAAAGTAAGAATTCTGTATTCCTTTCCACCATGGACGCTTCAGCTTATCTGCCAGGGAGCAGTATTGCCATTAGGTTGGTTTCTGACAGACTAGCTATGGATTGACCTTTAAAGAAGGTGGCTATCAAAACCTTATGATCTCAAATCTGTTAGCAATATATACAATGCACTTGCACCATCACCACAAAGCAACTGATCTTGGCTGAAAGTCTTAATCTTTTGTCACCAAAGAAACTAATATACCTCAATTGAATTTCCAGTACCACGCCTCAGTTCACAAACATCAGAAGGGTAAACTTTGCATTACAGTGCTGATTGATAGAAGACACTCTCTAGCTTCTTCAAACTATATTCAGAAGCAAGCCAAAGTTCTTTTGCAAAACATTGTAGTAGGTTAGCATAGTATGTGGTCTCATTTTTGTTTAGTCCTTCTCATTGATAATGTAGGACATGTTACAAAATGTTTCTGCCAATGAATAAATGTAGTACTCATTTCCTTCACTGAGTTTCAGCAGTGGAAATACATAACCTAAACAGTGCTTATCTTTTTGATAAAAAAAGATTCATTAATGATGAGGGGTTGCTGTCAAGATACTGTATGTGGGAGTTACCAGACTTAATCGATTAAAAAGTATGAGGACGGTATGTTTATGTTACTGTCAGTCTGTCTAGGAATTTGACAGCATGATAAACTGGGGCCGCTCTCTCATGAGTCCTCCCTTCACACAGGACCATTTTTCACATTGTCTAATTAAGCACTCAGTGTGATTTTTCTAAACATAAGTGTATATATTGGAGGGCTTTAGTATACACGCCAGTTGAAAAGTATGTTAGTTGCTGGCAGGAACACCAAGACAAAAACAGTTGTATGTCACATAAAAATATAATTCTTAATTTTAAAAATGTGAAGTGAAACTACCATAGCCATTCTGTGTAAACAGTGCTCATATATTTTTAGAACTTAAACACAAAATGTTCTAGATATGTGTTTTGTTTTACAAATACCACACTTTAAGTAAGATCCGATTTTTTGAAGCGTTTGTCTTTCCTATGAGCGTCTGATTCAGATATGTGAAGATGCAGCTGTTTGGGCAATCTCATATCTTGAAGGAAAACTCATTTAAGTAAACTGATCTGTTTCAATAACAATGATTTATTTGCATACCTTGGTAGCAACTGCATGTTTATTAGGCACAGTCCAACAAGCGAAGTATGTTGACAGTAACTGTCTGCCAAAGAATGCTACTTCTGTAAACGAGAATTATAGAGAAAAAAATATCTGTAATTCTTATAGACAGCTAAGTAAATATTTTACTAGCTGGAAGCATTAAATGTATACAAACGATGTTTATGTCATATCGGTTTCTGTTGGGCATGTAGCACTGCTATAGATTTTCAGATATTACAAAGTATGTAACTTTAAATTTACAAAATATCTATTTTTAGATTCTGTTTTTAAAATACATTTCAGTGGCTTTGCAAGTCTCTCATTTAAGGCAGGCAAGCCTAATCGTCTGGCAGCTATGCTTCATAGTGACTTTTCAAACTGCTCCACATTCCTTGTAATGTGTGATAATTGAATGGCACTTAACACATAGAGAACACTGCTTATACTAGTCTGCAGTTTCATTACAATGCTCTCCACCTAGAGTCATGATGTGAAGAAAATGAGTGAATGAGGGAAGAGCACGGGTGTAAGTCTGATTATTGAAATACTAGGATTAAAAAAAGGAGTAACAGGGTAAGAAAACAAATAGACACAGTATGTAAGGGGAAGAAAGTTCGAAACAAATGGCCCAAGCAAGCAACAGGAGTAGTAGTGACAAATAGGCTGGAGAGAATGGGTTAAGACCAACTGGAAGACTAGAAAATATCGAGGTGATAGGACAAACAACAAATAGCAAATATAAACCCAGCGGGAGGACATTGGAGATTAATGGGGTATTATAAGGTAAAGGAAGAGGTGAGGGTAGCAGAATTCACAAAAATGAAAGATTGCAGCTGTAGAAGGGAGCACAGAGAGAAGTATGGGTCTGTGAACATTTGTGGTATGTAATCAATGGAAGAAGTGTTATCCAACTGGGTTATCTGATTTAGTTACTATGAATGAAAAAAAAAAAGCATAAATATGCACATCAAGCCTCAAAGTCTCACAAATGCGCACCTCAGGGCTCAGTGTATGATGTAGGCTAAGATTCGTAGACATGACATATTCTTCTCTTCAAAGTTTGCACAGTTATGTGGAAATATGCATTAGCAAAAGGCACTGATGGACATCCAAACAGAATAAGCAATTGTATCATAATACTGTTTTTTATACTTCATTTTCTCTCCTCTTATTTCTCTTCCTAAATCCTTTTTCCTCCTACATCTCCCTACTCATCTCCACTCACTGCTTTCAACCCTCATACTCAAACCTGCACTCACTCCACCTCACCTAAACCACTCAGAGGTTCCCGTATATACTTATTATCTCTTACCCATGCCTGCAACCATCTCTGTCATACTTCACAATACTATACATTCCACAGCCCCCTGCATTCTCACCAGTTTACTAGCCAAGTCTTATTTCTCTCTCAATAGCTGCTCTTCTCCCTAACTCTTTTATTCTCTTTGTATTTTTTTAGGTTTGCAAACTACCTCCTCAGTCTCAACCACCCATTTCACCCACCCTACCTGGAGCTACCTGTGGTCAAGTCCCTCCGTGGGTGTACCCCTCCAATTTTGGACTGTTTAAGTATGGCCTGCTTAATTCTGAAAAGGTGTTAGCAGCTACCTGTACTGAATCTGTTGCTCCCATAGTGGCCATCTCCCTTGCACATCCGAGGACCGATCCCTGTTTTTCTTCTCCATCTCCTACCTATCCCTTGTTTCTTTCTTTTCCCCATTGCCTGCCTATCCTGCTCTCCCACTCTTCCTGCTCTCCTCCAACTCTTCTCGGATCTCTGACTTTCTGCACTGTTGAACATCACTGCTCACTGACCTATCTCTTTCTACTCTGATGTATCCCTACTTCACCTACCTACCCTTTCTAACTTTCCCCAGTTTATTTATTCCTGCTCCCTTACTACTTAGTCAATCTCTCTTTCTGAGCATCTGCTGGCCCATCTCCTGCTCACATAGTTATTAAACTTACCTGCTTAAAAAGAGTGTTTTTTTTCTTCTTCCCTGAGGTGTTTCTCTGTGGGTGTACCCCCGCTTCATTCACCCTCGCTACGCTCTGGCTCACTTCACCCCTACCATACCCCCATTCCTATCCACCCCATTACAATTTCCTTTATATCATCCACTCTCTCCCCTTCCTCCCCTACTGTCCACTAACAAACAGCTTCCTGTCAACCTACCTAATACAACATTTCTTGTGCACACCATTCCCCTTCTCCCACCTACTACTCAATGAAAACTTCCTCCCTAACTTCTATCTCTCTTCCTTCTCTATCTCCTCCTACTATACACATCCCTTACTCCAATCACACTCTAAAATGCAATACCCCATCCTTACCTCCTCCCTCTTCTTTTTCCTAAGTTCTCTAACCTCATACCATTCTCACCTTCCTCCAGCACTACCATACTCTTCTACCTCTTACACCTTAGATACTTATTCTACACCATCCTTCTTGGATATCTCCCCAGCTCTATTCAATCTCTCCAACTGTCACCTATGAAAAATGACCAGACTGGAAATACTCCCTCCAACCCAAACAGTTAAACCCAAACTGCACAAGCTACACTTATCTAGCATTTTACCGTCTTTACCCACCAAAAACTTACTTACATCAGGTGACATTCACCCTAACCCATGTCCCTCTCCCTCTCTACCTAGGCATATATCTCCACTATCATCTACCTCCCCAGCTTCTCCTACTACCTGTGACCATCCTCAAGCTATAATACCAAACAGTACTGTATCCAAACACCTATCTATATACTCTCTAAATATTCAAAGCCTAACCAACAAAATCATTGAGTTACATGCTTGGATTGCCCATATCACCCAACACATACTCTGCCTATCAGCCACACATCTCTAATAATGAAATCCTCCCAGCAGGCTATAATATCTATCACTCTGACATATTGCCTAAAAAGCGGGGGGGTGTTGCCATCCTTCACTTAAATAACCTGAACCTCTCACCTTTCCCCACACCCATCCCTGACTTTCACCCCACCGAACTTCTTATAATAAACTGCATCTTAACCCTCACAAAAAGCTAAAAACAAAAAATAAACAATCTATATCCCTCCGGGAAATAACTTGCCCTCCATTGAGAAAATTCTTCCCTGGTTCACCCTAAACACACCATATAAAACCCTCATCTTAGGTGATGTCAACCTTGATTGGTACAAACTCAAAACAGACTCCCCTCAATTTAGTATAAACCTGCATGGTTTTCATCAACTAATAACTTCACCCACCCGAATCCAAAAGAACACAAAATCTAGGTCTATAATTGACTGGATACTCACTAACTCCCCAAATCTGTATCAAAACACCACTACTTTACCAGGCCACCTTAGTGACCACTTACCCACCTCTGTCCTTAGATTCACCTCCCATCCTCCCAAACACAGCTTGTATAGAGAATGCTGTAAACTTTCTAACTTTAATGTAACTGAATTCAACTCGATTCTGTCTTCCACTGACTGGTCTTTCCTGAAGCAAATCCCTTTAGATGATGCTGTAAATAGTTTCAATATCATCTTCTTGAATACCCTTAACTCCCTTGCTCCCTCTAGAAAGATTAGAATAAAATCTAACTATGCTCCCTGGCTTTCCAAAGACACTAGATCCCTTATGCTCCAGAGAGATAAAGCGTGGAAAGCCTGGATCAATTCTAAGCAATTACCCTTGCTTCACAACTATCAACATCTCAGAAATCTAACTAAGAAACAAATTAATTTTGACAAAAAGTATTTCTTTAACTCTGATCAACTAAATAGCAAATCCAACCTTCAGAAGTTCTGGTCAACCATAAATAAAATTCTTTCTCCTGGCCACCCCTCAAACCCCTCTCCCTACCCAAATACATCCAACCTTGAAACAGCTACGCTACTTAATACACACTTCATCAATACTGTCAAGGCTCTCTTACCATCAAATGGAAATACTACTCTCCAGCCTACCCCTCCCAACCCACCTATCTGCAACCCTTTCTCCCTCCAGCCTGTTCCTACTTCTTACATCCGGTCTCTTCTGCTAAAGCTGAAACCCTGCTTCTTATCCATTGATAATTTACTTCCTGTCTTCCTCAAATTAGCTGCTGACTCTATAGCTTTCCCAGTGTCTATTCTATTAAACAGGTCCATTCAGGAATCTACCGTACCTACTCTGTGGAAATCCATTTTTACTATTCCCCTACACAAAAGTGGCAACTCCACCGACTCATCCAACTACAGTCCTATAGCTATCTTATCCCCCCTCTCTAAAATCCTTGAAAAAAGCATTCATTCACAACTTCTTAAATACCTACTCCAATACAACCTCCACACACCTACACAGCATGGTTTCCGTCCCAAACACAACACAACTACAGCCCTCCTGTCCTTTACCTATATCATTGCTGAGACTGTAGATAACAACAAACTCATCTCTTGTCTCTTCTTAGACCTCTCTAAGGCATTCAATACAGTCTCCCATCCCCTACTACTATCTAAACTTGCTAGTCTAAACCTATCATCCTCCACCCTTACCTGGTTCTCAAGTTACTTATCTAGTAGGTAGCAGTCTGTTTAATGGCTCTCTTCCTCTTCTCCATTCTTACCTGTCCCAACAGGGTTTCCATCCTGGGACCCCTCCTGTTCAATATCTTCACCAACGATCTCCACACATCTTGTAAACTATCCTCCCTCATACAATATGCCAATGATTCAACCCTCATCTCCATTTCTGATAACATCTCTGAGCTTCATACTTTTTCTTAGCAAGCCTTTATATCTACCGAACAGTGGCTAACTGATAACCTACTCATCCTCAACCCTAAAAAGACCAAACTCTTACTATTTCTGCCCCGCTCACTTTCCCACCACAAATGCTTCTTCTCTATCTCTTCCTCTAATAACAAAGTTATTAAACCTGATGTTCACACTAAACTTCTAGGAGTCATCATTGATGATGAACTCAAATTTAATATGCACCTTCTCTAATCTATAAAAAAGACAAACCAAAAATTAAGTCTACTATATCATAACAAAAAATTCCTATCTCCAAATGCTAGACTATCCCTTGCTCAAGCTCTTCTTCTCCCATCTCTTCTCTATACTGCCACAGTGTTCACCAACATTCAATCCACAACCTTAAACAAACATCAACAAACTTACCATAAGATTGCTAGATATATCATTAACTCTCCATATAATACACACCAATGCCTAGCCCTTACATCCCTAAACTGGCTGGAATTCCCCCACTTACTATTGCTAACACAACTTCAGATGTTACACTCTATTCTCTACAAACCTTCATCTTGTCCTGCTCTCTCTCTTCCTTCATTTCTACCTACACTTCATCTTGTACTCTCCGTTCCTCAAATCAGCAACTACTACATACCTACCAACCAAAAAAAGCAGTAGCAAACTCTTATATAAATGCTCCATAGCCCAGAATTGGAAAAAACTTCCTAGAAACATATGCTCCACTATTCACCCTGCCCACTTTAAGGAAAAAGTCAAACTCCACCTACTCAGCTTCAAAATCTGTTCTTGCAAAGCCCCAACTTGACCTCCCCCTCTCCACTCTTGATTTACATCAGCTCAATAAGTTCCCCTCCCAACAGTAGCAAACCCTGTATTGGATGATATCTCTTTTCTGAGGGTCTATATCACATAGTCGAAGTGTCAAAACTTCGACTATGTAAATATCAAACCCAAAAGTTCAAAAACTGAAAACTCCAAACACTCAGAACAGTGATTTTTTTCCCAGGGAAAAAAAATCGCTGTTCCGGTACAAAACACAGAAACACACGAACACTACATACTGTTTCTAATCCACATCCCCTTACTTAAATATACTAACTCCGAGATCACACCACAGCCACAGAAATAGCCCACCAAATCCTTTCCCTGGGAAAGAATTTGATGTTCCGCGGCTTCGTTATTTTTAGACTTTGAACTTCCCAGTTCGAAGTTTTGGCGTTCGGACATTTGTGCATTTAGACTTATGATATACACCCTTTTCTGATGGATCGAACTCATGTTTGTAAATATGTAAATATTTGTAACTACTCAACTACAATATTGTGTGCATACTTTTGGTTTGTATTTTTATGAGATTGTATAGCTCCATTTTCTTATCATTTGTTACTGTAAATGTTGTTGTATTTTATTTTTATTTTTGTAAACTGTCTGTACTTGGAGCTTTTCTCCTCAGGTCTCCATTGAAAAGGGGCCAAAAACCCAGCTGAACTAACCCGATTAACAGATGTCAATAAATAAATAAATAAATCATACATACAGCCTTTATTGGCAAGCAGCAGCACTTAAGTGAACATAGAAAAGCCAGGCAAGAGGGATGCAAGCATACCTAGCTGAAAAGTACACCTGTGCAGGTAGACAAAATTGTACAGTACAGAGTCTTTGACTGGCTGTGGGCCACATAGTTCAGTCATGTGAGAAAATGTGAACCAGACCCCTGGAACTCTATTTAAAGCACTACTTGTAGCAAGTTGGATTTATAGGTTCATAGGTAGGTACTAGGCTATCTGCCTGGGGGCATTTTCAAGCCTAGCCAGAGTGTGTCGGCTTTCCCCACCCCATTCATTAATTTAACTGGGCATCTGTCAAGCAGAACCAATGAAGTGATCCCAGGGGTGTATTTTCTGTTACCCATCCACTCGTCAAGGCTTCTCTTGAAGAGTGTTAGTGAGGGGCCCCGCCTGATGTAGTTAGGAATTTTGTTCCAAAGCATGGGGAGTCTCTGTGACAGGAATATATCCCTCCAGCATGTTCTATTTATTGTTGTGGTGAGGTTTAGCTCACTAGAACGCGTGGCTCGCAGTGACTTGGATTTCTTTAGGTGGAGCATGTCCATCAATTCTGAGTTGGACATGGCTTTGTAAGTCAGGCAGAGATCACCTCTGAGTAAGTGATATGCCACTGAGTACAGCTGGAGATTTTTCAGTTGGGCTGCATAGGACATATGTTTCAGGCCAGTAATCCTCTTGGTGAGGTGCTTTTGTGGTCTTTCCAGCTGTTGGAAGTATCTTGTGAGGTACATCCCAAATGGGGCATTGTACTCTATGATGGGTCTGATGATTGATGAATAAACGGGCACTATAACCTCTTTATTTCTAGATGCAAACCCCTTAGTAATTAGATGGGCCACATGGAAGGATTTCCTAACTACTTTGGCAATATGATTGTCAAAGGAAAGATTACTATCTACCTGGGTCCCCAGATCTCTTATTACCTCTTCTCTATTAAGGGGGCTGCCGCCTATGTGGTAATTCGTGGGTGTTTTGTTTTTTCCAAATGGGATGACTATGCATTTTTTGGCATTTAGCTTGAGGCCATGACTTTGACACCAGGTGTCTGTCTCAGTAAGGCCTTTTTGAAGGATGTCTGTGTCAGCCGGAGAGTCAATTATGGCTCCTAGTTTGCAGTCATCTGTGTTTGCCTGTACTTCTGAGAAATATATGCTGAACAGTAGGGGTCCCAGAACCGAGCCTTGCGGGACACCACTTGTGACTGGTTTAGAGTCGGACCTGGAGCCCGCTATTCTTACCGTGTGAGTTCGGTCTGTAAGCCAGTTGGCAACCCATCTTGTGACATAGGGGTTTATGTTCAGGTTGGTGAGTTTTTCTATAATACCCGAGTGAGGAATGGTGTCGAATGCCTTGGTGAGATCAAGGTAGGCTGTGTGAACCACCTTTTTCTCGTCTATGGCCTTGGTGACTGTCTCAAAGAAGTCAACCAGGTTTAGTAGTCATGATCTGCCCTTAACAAAGCCGAACTAGGTTGGGTCAAGTGTTTGGAGTTTCCCAATGTCTTTGTTAATGAGTTCCATGATGATGCGCTCCATAGCCTTGCAGACCAGGCTAATCAGGCTTATGGGGCAATAGTTACCAGAGTCAGTTGTGGCCCCTCCTTTGTGGAGCGGAATAACCATTGCTGTGCACCATTCCATGGGCATGTAGCCTGTGGAGAGGCTGAGGATGAGCAGCGTGTTTAGGTGGGGGGGTTAGTTTATTCTGTAGTTCATGCAAGACGCAGCCTGGGACACCATCTGGCCCCATTGATGCTGTGTTTTTGGCTTTTGAAAGGGCTGTTTTCACCTGTGCTTTTGTGATTTCCAGGACACTAGACTTTTCCGGTACTGTTGTGGGCCCTTTTGAAGGTGAGAGGGAGATGAAGTTTGCACTGACTCTATCTGCCAGAATGTTGGCAATATCAGTAGGTTCAGTATATTTTGTGCTATTTTGCACTAGCTCAGAGCATATCTGTGAGTTGCCACTTAGATTCTTGACATAGCTAAAGAAGGCTTTGTGGTTATGTTTCGAATCCTTGGCTATTTTTCTTTCGAAGTTAACTTTGGATGATTTTATGAGAGACTTTAGTTTCTTACTGATACTGATCAGGGATGTCTTTCCTTCTTGGGATTTGCTTTTTTTCTGAACTAGTTTCCTCCTTCTGTTGTATAACCTGTTTATGGCAGGGGTCCACCAGACTGGTTTCCTTCTCTTAGGGGAGTGAGTCTTGATCTTGCTAGGGATGTCACGATCCATGCATCCTTGTAGGTGCTCATAGAGTGCAATTGTAAAGGATTCTGCATCTTGGGCAGTGTTATCCTTTAGCGTGGGGGCTGTGAAACTTACCACCTCTGCCTTAATTAAGACGAAGTTTGCTTTAGAAATGTTTTTCACTGTGGTTTCCTTGGTTGGGGGTGGTGCTGGGGTGTGGACATCCAGGGTGATTAGTTTATGGTCTGATCTAACCAGTGATGGGTTGACCTCCGGTACAGAACACCTGTCGCCCATGTTGGTGATGACCAGGTCCAATATGTTGTGATCTCTGGTAGGGGAGTTTACCAACTGATCCAGGGAATTTGAGCTGATAAATTCCAGGAAGCACTGAGCCTGGGAGTTTGTACTCAAGTAGTTTTCCCAGTTAATGGTAGGGTAATTGAAATCGCCCAATATCTGGGTGTTCGGCAGGACCTTCATGTTTTCCTGTGTCTCCCGAAAGGCAGAGTGGTGGTCCTGGGTCATGGAGGGTGATCTGTAGCAGGCCACAATTTGCATTGCAGATTTGCCCGATGTTAGTTGCGCATGGATGATCTGAGAGGTATCATGCTGCGCCACTAACCTGGAGGTGTGAGTATCCTTAATGAATATGGATACACCCCCTCCTTTTGTGTTTCGGTCCGTGTTCTGTGGCCAAAATGTGTGGTATGAGTTGTAGCCCAGTAGTGCTGGAGTGCTCTATGGAGCCTTGAACCAGGTTTCAGTTGCTACACAGATGTCGACATTCTCCATACTTAGGAGTGCTTCGAGCGCATGCATTTTGAGATTTAAACTCCTGGCATTGAGTAGCATAACCCTCATTTTTTTACTTGTGCTGTTTATGGTAGTGGGTTTGAATTTTGAGCCTTGCCTAAAAAGGATACCTTTCAGGATTACTTTCAGCTTGCTCTAAAAAGCAAAAGGCTAATCAGGATAACATTTGCAGCTTGCTGTGGCCCTTAACAGATTGGTACTGTTGCTGTGGACTTTTGATTAACAATATATTATTTCAGATGCACTGCTATGGTATCCGTATATGTGGAAACCTGTTAGATTCACAAAAGGGATGGAAAGCGGTATACAGGAAAGGTGAAAAGTGGAAGAGCAAGCTGAAAGTAACATTTAAGGACAACATATAGAGGTGTACAGAGTGGGGAAGGAAGGAGATGTGTGGGGGAATAACATCTCATTTTTATAGACAGAAGGAAAGAAGTGGAAGGAGACAATAGAAAGGATAGTGCAAGAGTGCAGACAGGCAAACTCAGAACAGCACAGACAAATAGGGGTACAAGTGTACAAACAAGGGTGGGGAGACACTGGAGGGACAGAAACAAAAACAGCATAGACAGATGGTAAGGGGGCGGATTGGACAACACACAAGGTATGGGGCAGAGCACAAGAGGAAGGTAGAGAACATCAGTAGGGATAGGACAGAGCAGAGTGGCTGCCATGTAATCTCCATTCTGGCTCAGGGGTACATTGCAGCTACACAGTATAAAACATTTGAGTGTAAACAATGCAGGGTTTACTCCCCTGTGACCATACAAATGCAGCTGTATATAAACCTGTATTACCAAACCACACACTTTATATTCCTGTTATACAAAGATAGTATATAAAAACTAAATTTAATATCTTTTTTTTAAATAATGGCATTGCATTATGGCATTACCATTCCATTCAACTCCATTCAATAAATACAGGGTTTTGAGATACTTAAGTGATGTACTGCACATGCATATATGTGAGAATTCTTGCACAGTACTTTGGGTTTAATGCAGATTATGGAGTGATGTTTGCTGGCAAATCGTGTCTATATTTAGGTATTTATATGCAAACAAGTGTACTCCACTAAAGCATCATGAATGATGCAAAATTTTGTTTATTTTACATATGCATATTCTGGAATATTAAACTGAAACCACCAGTTTTTATAAAATAATGCAGTTTATTATACACAAACAAAAATAAGACATGTTGTTCTAAGCAAAAACAAAGTGCTGTGTTTAAGATAAATATGCAGTAAGTACCTTTAAGTCAGTAATATACTGCTGGAAAAAAAATCTCTTTTGGTAGCTGTCTCCGGATACCTCTGGCAGGAACAATGTCTGGCTTCTTCTGCATGGTTTTCTTCCATTGTATCATAGTGTCATTGAATCATAGTAAAATAGTAAGCTAACTTCCCTTTTGAGCCATTTTAAGCCTAGCCAATTAACTCATCAAAATCCCAAAGTTATCAAATCCCATCAGTTATTTTGAATTGACATTACATTGTCCTTGCATTTGACAAGCATTTAGGAGTAGCCCCTGTCCATTAGTACCACTGAGGGCAGCCCTGGGATACATTTCCTATTTCCCATCCAATGATCCGGTTTGCACTTGAACCAGAACAGGGATGAACTTTGTTTCAAATGGATTGGGAGTTTGCTGCAGAGTAGGGGTATCCTCTGTGAAGCATACCTGTCCTGCCACACTGTTCTATTTATGTTGCACAGGAGGTATAGGTCCTTTAATGGAGTATTTCTTATATCTTGGACTTGCTGCTGTGAAGTAGATTCATCAGTAGGTCACCTGTTAGCAGCTTGCATGAGACTGAGTACAGTGATAGGGCTTTGAGATGATCCACATAGGTCATGCTGTTTCTGCCTTGTATCCTCTTTGAAAGGTATTTTTATGGGAATTCCAATTCATGCATGTGTCTAGCTTGATACCTTCCAAAGGGGGCATTATACTATATGACTAATCAGATAAAGACTGTGTAGAGGGGGACTATAATCTCCCTAGTTATTGCTTTTGTTTACTGGGAAAGTCCAGCTGGGTACAATTTCCAGCAGAGGTCTGTGGAGAAATGAGCCATTTTACAGAATGAGTAGAAGGCAGTTATATAAAATTTACATAAATGACAGGCACCTTAATCTTTATGGGCATCACCTGGGTTTAAAGACCCTGGGTTTCTGAATGATAGCCAAATTATCCTGACAAGTTCAATAAAAAGGCCAAAACATGCAGGTCCACAACTAGTTGGGTTTGGTTTCATTTGCGTGAATGTAACTATAAAGACTTAAAAAGTAAAAAAAAAAATAGTCAGGGACATTCAGAAGCCATGTAGCTGAAACACTTGATGTCTTAACTTGGGTCATTTGCATATATCCCATAGGTCTGCACTACAAAAGGTTTAAGGTATCACATAGTGGAAACTCTAGCTTGTCTGGGTTTTCCTTGCAGGTTTTAATAAATGTACATACATACATATGCTAGGAATGATATAACACTTAATTAAAAAAATAACAAATGTACCTACATAGAATAGTCAATGAACATACACAGAATTGTAATGATATGACAGTTAATAAAACACACCCAGTTAAATGAAGAATACAGTAAAATATTAGCTAATATCAAGCTTAAAAGAGTCTAGTAACTTTCAAATGGAATCAGCTGAAAATAGATATTGAGTAGGAAATAGTGAAATAATTATAGGATGAAGATGGTTACAGATTATAAAGGAGTATTTTTGCGGTCCAGGTAATGGAACTATCTACAGGAGATAGACATAGTAGTGGAGAGGGGTAGATGATGGTCAGATAGTTAGAGATTGTAAAGAAGTTGCTGTGTTATAACCAGTTACATAAAACAGTGATGACTTGTAGTTTAATTTCTCCAAGTATTTTAGGTTTCTAATACCATGATAGAAATGAACCCCATTTCTAAGTCAAAATATGATTGAAGTTCATGAAATTAGTATTGTTTCAATCTTTGATGTTAGTCAAAAGAGCTCTTCGCAGCACCCGCAATGTGCCCAGAATTGACTCCTTCTGCAATTTATATGGATTTCCATGTATTAGTAGAATATCTAAATATGACTGTAAATTCCTTTTTATGTGACCTATTGCTTCTACTACTATTGGAACCATCTGGGTAGCCTCCTCCAACATTACCTTCATTTCTGCCTGCAAATCCTGGTAATTCTATGACTTTGTGTCTCTCTATACATAAGGCACTAAAATCATTAGGTGTAGCAGGTTCGATAAAAAATGCTACTTTTGTCTTCTTTTCATGGACTATTATATCAGGTTTTTTGCATCTATTTTTGAACTGTTAGTAATGGATTATCCCATGTGATCTGATGTTGTGTTTTTCATTCTTACTCAACATATGGAGTTACAGAGCCAGTCTGACTTGGGCACATACTACAGACTTTGGATCCAACTCTCAAGCTCCTCCCTCTACCCATAATGCCCTAGTCCATCACCAAAACCTCAGATCTTGTTTGCAACTATTTCACATGGACACGGGATCCTTCTCTCACCGTGTTGTCTTATCTTTTAGCTAGTTATGAGTGAAAAAGTTTAATTACCTTGACTACCTTTACTGTAAATGATTCTTCAAATAAACACACACAGACACACACACACATTTTTTCTCTAAACTTAAACCTCCCTCTTATTTTTTCAGGTTTTCTGTGTTAGGCTCTAACTCTTTTATAGTAACCTTTTGAATATACTATTTCTGGTATTTTTTTCCTTTCTTTTATAACACCTACCTTATTAAACAGGGTATTCTTTTTTATCTATGGTGCTATTTCCATTGAAAATAAATAACTAAATAAAAATCTATCCTTACTTTAACTATTTTTTCTCTGTAGATTTTTACTGTCATGGGTGACAAGCTGTCAGGTTTCAAGAAACGCACTTATTGTGGGCATAAAATCTCTAAATCAGATGCCCACAAGGAATATGTTTATTGCTTAGGTGTAGCTCATTAAATATGAGCTGCACAATTTGTGCAGGATTCAATTCAAGAGCCATAGCTGACAGGCATAGTAAGCTTGTAAAAAATATATGCTGAGAATAAAAATAGAATGGTACAATAACAAGAAACTACTAAAAAACAAAAAAGTACCGAAACTAACACAGCTGAAGGTAAAACAAAAAACTTTAATGCACAAAAGAAAGTTAGCACTTTCATGGTGTGCTCTCACCACTTCATCAGACTGTTCTCAACTAGTAACAAAAGTACTCAAATAGCATAAGTTAATTAGTCAATTAAGGCACCAATCAAAGCAATAATTATCTGAAAGAAAAATATCACAACTGGAGAGCAGGTAAATAAAGCATATAGAAAACATAAAAAATATACAAAATATATAAAAAACAATCATATTCTTAATGTTTAATTGGTCTAGCTTTGAAAAAAGGCTTAAGAGAGACAACTTCATTAAGACCTGGTGTCTTATCAGCATTAAGAGACAGAATCCATTTTTGCTCTGCAGATTCTGTGCGATTCCTAAGGTCTCCCCCTCTTAGACTTTCAGGAATAATCTCTAGCACAAGAAATTTAAAATTATGTTCCTGTCCCTGGCACATAATATGCTTAGCAAGGGCATTAGTGTCTTTCCTGTTTCTAATGTCTCTCTGATGTTCCAGTACCCTGTCTTTGAGTTGTCTGTTACTCATGCCTACATAAAAAGCATGACAAACAGTGCAGTAACTGAAATAAACAATATTCTTAGTAATGCAATCAGCATAAAAGTTTGTATCTATTTTAAAGTGCATGTTAGGGTGTATGTAAGTAGGATTAGAGTGTATAAACCTGCAGGCTGTGCAATTCCTGCATTTAAAAGTGCCATGCCTCTCTGACTGTAAAACCTTGTTAGAAGTAGAAGTATTATAGCACAAATGCCTTTTCAAAGATTTATTTTTAAAAGAAAAGTGTAGAACAGTACCTATGGCATTTCTTAACTCTTCTACAGTATCCAAAATGCCCCAGTTTCTTTTAACAATGTCACATATACTACTAACATCAGAAGAGTATGTGAGGGCAAACCTAATCAATCCTGTCCTTTGTTCTGTAGCTATGGCTTCAGTGTTAGATTCAACATTGTAATATGGCCTACATTTGCCCCCTCTCTCCTTAAACACATCAGTAATACAACTGTCAGTATCCTTTTCCTTATAGCCTCTATCTATAAAATCCATTTTCAAGGTCTCCAAGGCCTCGGCAAGCTGTTTGTTGTTATTGTGGAGTCTCATGACCCTGTACACCTGCCCCTTAACAACATTCTGGGTAACATGTCTAGAATGCATGTTATCTCTATGGAGCAGATTATTTTTTCTTGTGGGTTTCCTATAAATACTAGTTACTAGGCTAGTCAAATCAGTTTTGTTCACCTTAACATCAAGGAATTCAATTTCATCAAAAGAATATTTAAAAGGAAATCTTAAAAAATCTGTAGACTGATGTAAAAACTCTATAAACTGTGTGAGACTTTCAACTGACCCCTTCCACAATAAGAAAATATCGTCCACAAATCTTACATACCATAAAATGTGTTCAGAGAAACCCGCAGCTTGAAGTAAAACATCTTTCTCCCATTGTACCAATACAAGGTTGATGTAGCTATTGACACAGGCTGTGCCCATCGCCACACCAAACTTTTGTGCATAAAATTGATCTTCAAACAGAAACATATTATTTTCTAAAATCAGTTCTAGAAGGGCACTAATTAAATTGATCTTGTCCTCAGTAAAACAGTGACTGACATGCATAAATTTCCTGACATTTTCTATGCCCCACATATTGGGGATCACAGTAAAGAGTAACTCTATATCCATTGTCACTAAAATATAGTCAGCACTCAAATCATAAGTAGCCACATATAATCTTTGTAGAAAGGTCCTAGTGTCTTTTAGGACGGTGTCACAAGAGTCTAGCAGAGAATGTAAATTATTTTCGATATAGATACAAAGTGGCTTGGTTACCCAACCTTTCCCAGACACTATCAGGCACATTGGCGGCAATGTTCGATTTTTATGTACTTTGGGTACGCCATAAACGATCGGTATGAGTGGTTGCTGTACTTCAAAATATTTAAACAACTTATCAATCAGACCCGTCATAAGTAGATCAAAAGTAAAGAAGGAAACCTTCTTGATCATACCATAAACAGCAGTTTTAGAAATACAAACATAAGTGGCGTCATCACACAACAATTTTTGCATTTGTGTTTGATACAAATCCTTGTCTAGCACAACAATTCCACCACCCTTATCTGCTGGTCTAACCTCTAAGGATCTCAAATTCTTAAGTTCATTGAGGGCTGCATTATTCATCATTATTAAGATTAAAGTATCTCCTCTTTCTATTGGCTTCAAACTCTCTTCTTATTTGTTTCTCACAAGTCTGAATAAAGGTCTCTTTATTGGATGGTGGAATAAAAGTACTGGGTTTTCTAAAGGAAGCAGTGTCAAAATTAACAGTGTCAGGTAGCATAGCTTTCAATGTAAGAGTCCTACCAAACAATCTAAGATCAGTTAAGACACTAGTTAGCTGAGCTTCTCTGGCAGAGATGAATGATAGACCTTTGTTCAGCAATGTTAACTGTGCGGCAGTAAGCTGTACAGAAGAAATATTAAAAAACAAGTTGTTTACATCCGTTTACATTGGCCTGTTAGGTTCCCATTCATTTCTGTACTTGGGAGGCAGTAAAGTCTATCCTTCCTCCCTCGATTCTGTGACCTGTCCCTGATAGGAAAAGGGCTCTGCAGTTGGAAAGAAGTGGTGACCCTAGGCCTAGCTCCAGTGTTGATGCTAGTGGTGAAGTCACCATTATCATCAGAATGGGATTTCCTTTTTTTATGAAGAAACATCAGAGGTGCTACCTCAGCGGTATTAGGGTGGTGTAATGACTCAGCTCCACTTCCGGTCGATTGAGCCAGTTCTGTGGGGTTGGTATTTGTGGCTCCTCCCATTGAAAATACAGGCTGGTTCAAAGATTTACTGGTAGCTTCACGCAAAGAATCTGATGTAGGTGGTGCATCTTCCGAGTTCTCGGCTGGTGGGGGGTTACTTCTACCCCATGCAAAAACTGCCCCAGTAGTAAAATCTTTGATGCCACATTGCAGTTTCTTTATTATTGTAGATTGTAACCTCTTCTTATAAGCCAAGATGTTATCATATAGGTTATCAAGTTCATCTCCCATAATATCAGCAGGAAAGGAACTATAAATTTCATCCTGCAGAACTGGAATCTGACATTGCAATTCTTTCTCCTTAGGAAGAAAGAATTCTATAAGAAGCTCCAAGTAGCTGGAGCTTGCTTGCAGATTAAATGACTGCCATTTCATAAGCAGGTCTGGGTATACATTACCATAACTTAGACATATTAAGAATTCTTAGGCCCCTGGGTATGACCTTATGCTTTAATGATGCTTCCAGAAGAAAGCGCTGCCATTGCAGCTGCTTAAATTTGTAAAGCTTGTTTTCCAGTTCTTTAAATTTATTCATAAAAAGTGGGTAGGTTTTGTCTGTATCCAAATCATCTGTAGAAGTCAAGGTAAGGTCAGTAACAAGGAGGGGGTTAGATGCAATTTCCATGATGTTGTTAAGGCGATCACTAATCAATCTGTTGATAGAAGAAGCTTTCCTGGAAGGATTAAAAGTCAGTTCAACATCATTGCCTTCTGCCATGCTTTATTCTCAACCAAGAAATCCAAAAGTGCAAAAAATATATGCTGAGAATAAAAATAGAATGGTACAATAACAAGAAACTACTAAAAAACAAAAAAGTACCGAAATTAACACAGCTGAAGGTAAAACAAAAAAACTTTAATGCACAAAAATGAGTTAGTGCTTTTACAGTGTGCTCTCAGCTCTTCATCAGACTGTTCTCAACTAATAACAAAAGCACTCAAATAGCATAAGTTAATCAGTCAATTAAGGCACTAATCAAAGCAACAATTATCTGAAAGAAAAATATCACAACTGCTAAACAGGCAAATAAAGCATATAGAAAACATAAACAATATACAAAATATATAAAAAACAGTCCTATCCTTAGTGTTTGAGAGGATTCTGTTTCTTAATGCTGATAAAACACCAGCCCCCGGATTCTCAAAAGCTTGCATGGCGTGCATGATCGGTGCAGTAGCTCAAGCAGGCAATATGTCTGCCGTGCGATCCAGGAACAGCCTGCAGGGGCATACACGAGTGCTCCTGCACTAATCCTGCATGGACGAAGCCCTTGTATGCAAATCACCCAATTTGCAGGAGACATCTATGCAAATGAGGTGATTTTGCAATCCAGGAAGCTTGCAACCATTTGTGCAGGACTAATGCTCACTGCAGAAATGTACTCGGTAGTAACCGAGTACATTTCTGCAAAATCCAAAATGGAGCTGTGACAGCTCCAAATTAAGGCTGCATAGTAGTAAGCATGCCAGTGGCCAAGTATAAGGCCATTGGCATTGCAAACACTAAAAAAAATACAAAAATCAACTTTTATTTTTTTTTAGCCGATCTCAGCTGTTTAAGCGTAGGGCAGCAGCGCGCAAACAGAATCGGGGAGAAAATAATAAAATAAACCTAAAATAAGCAATCTAACTATTCTGCCGTGCAAGTCAATGGCAGACAGAACACAACCTGGCCAGTGAGTATTTGTTGCTAAGGGGGGAGGCTCAGTGTGAGACATGTAACTATGCATTAGTAGGCAATCCTATGCAAATGAGGCAAAGGATAGTGAATCCCAGTTTTCCCCAGCATATGAGCCAGGTCCCAACAGTGAAAGAGTAGGAATAGCTTGGTGCAACCCTAGGAATTAGGTGACATCATGAGGGTGTGTGTCAGGCATACTGTAAGTGGACTGGAGCCCTGTCGCATGGGTTTGCTCCTAGCTTAGCACAGCTAAGCTAGGGGGTGTGTCTAAACCTGCCTAGCACTCTTTACCAAGCCTAAGCGGGTGTGCACGCCACGCACCGGGTTTAAGGAAGAATAAAGAAGTTAAACCAGAAAATAACAGCACTGTGCACATTTGAGCACTGTGTTTGCATGTCGTGCCCCCGGGCTTAAACAGGAAGGCAATGGGAAGTGAAAACTGCAGTAGGAAGGTAATCAAGGAGAACTAGTTTAGCTGGCAGGTGAAATGTATCAGAATCAGCCAGCAGACCAGCCCAGCCCAGAACACTACTATAAACTATGCAAACACCTTCCCATCTGTTTTTTCCCACACTCTACACCATCGGTGTAAACAAGCAGGGAACTTTTAACACTCACAACAGCAAAATGATAGGGGCTGCAATAGCTATCATACAACAACTTGTAAAAGAGGCTGAGGGTGTTGATTATGTGAATGCTGTCGACCAACCCACAGTGAGGAGATGGAGAAGAGTATACAGACCCAGGGTAACCTACCAGGGGCTACATGAGCTGGTGATAGTGGAGCGCTATAGGGCGGACAGGTACCTCCTACAACAAATTGTTGAGCTATGCCGGCCACGCCTGACACACAGAACTAACAGAGGGGAAACCATCCCAGTGGATACCAAGGTATGTGTAGGCCTACGAATACTAGCTACAGGTACCTTCCAAAGGCCAGCTGGGGATAAGATGGGGATTTTATAGGCATCAGCATCTAGGATACTCCACCAGTTCCTGGATGCCATGTCAGCACATGTCGGTGAGCACGTATATTTCCCCAACACCCGTGAGGCGTTGGCCAACAATATGCAACTGTTTCACCAAATAGCAGAATACCCTGAGGTAGTGGGTGCTATAGACTGCACTCACATATGCATCAAAGCACCACCCGGTGAGTGGGGTAGGGTCTACATCAACCACAAGGGCTTCCCCTCCATCAACTGCCAGGTCATGTGTGATGCCCAGGGCATAATAATGAATGTGTGTGCTGGCTGCCCTGGAAACTATCATGATTTCCGCATCTGGCATCTGACATCTGACACAGCTGTACCAGAGATTTGCCAATAGGGACATCCCTGATGGTCACCTAGTGGGGGATGCTGCATAAGCACTGGAGCTGTGGCTGATGACACCCATCAGAAATGCGCATACACTTGAACAAGATCTCCATAATGAGGCACACGCACAGACCAGAATTATAGTAGAGCATGTGTTTGGGATGCTCAAGTCATGGTTCTGGTACCTGGACACATCCGGTGGAGTCTTGTAGTACTCACCAGCTACATGTTCCCAAATTGCCCTTGTATGTGCCATGCTACACAATAGGATCCTGCAGAAACAGCTGCAGCAGGAACAGCACGGGGCAGGGCCACACAGCCCCCAACATTGCCAAGGCCTGCACAGGCACAGAGTGACTCAGAGGATGAATAATCTGAGCCTGCCCCAGTAGACAGAAGGAGGCATGCCCAGTATGCCCTGGTCTTGGCAAAGAGGCAACACATAGCATATACACTGACACAGGAGGGACCCAGGGAATAAGACCTCTCTCTGACTCTCACATACAGTAAAAGGGATGCCATTACAATACCTGTGCTTAATCATGTGTAAGGAGTGTACTATGTGCATCTGACACAGGCAGCCCTGCATCACCACCCTCAATACTGGGGCACCCACAAGGTAAGTGACTCACACATGCCAGCAGGACAGGTGTAGAAAACAAAAACAAAGGCTGTGCTATGGCCTCTGAATGAGGCCTATGGGTAACCTACCCCCCCCAGGCCTACACAGGCAGACTACAGCAGGTCAGGCAGTGGGATGTCAGTTCTGAAGGGTAGGAAGTAAGAAACTGATATTTAGGTAATTAAAAGCTAAGATCTGTAGTACACTGGTATGCCTCTAGTCAGCACGATAGGTAAGACTACAGAATGAAAAGGAGTACCTGGCATACCAGTACATTCCTCGCAAATATGTGCAAGTGTCAGGTGTGCCCCCCACCCTACATAGAAATGTAGTAACAGTTAGGTGTGCCACCCCAATCCTGTGTAGGAATATAGGAAAGTCAGGTGTGCCCCACCATCCTATGCCGAAATGTAGTAACAGTCAATGCCAAATGATCGACGGATACCCTGCAGAGACAGCATGCTACCTGTAGGTATACAACACAAAGGTCAGCACTGCAGTACAAACTACCTGGACTCGATCCACACATTCAATACAGATGGGCATACTGGGCATGCCCACACACTTAGATAAATGAAGGCAATGTCAGTCAACAACATACTGAAAGGTCATACTGGGCATGCTCACACACTTAAACACATGAAGGCCATGTCTGCAAACACCAGTGGACCAGACATATCCTGCAGCTGCAGATGTTAGTGCAGATACTCCTCAGTATGCACCACTCATGCTTTGCACACACAGTGGATAGGAATACAGGCATATATGTAAGGACAACACACTATAATAAGCCAAAGGTAGATGTGCATAGATGTGTGGAAGAGGATGATTGTGACAAGGAGCCATCCAGGCCTGTCCCACCCCAGCACACAGCCAAAGGGGCGCAACCACACGAGAGTCAGATGTCACTCACTGCAGATAGTAGCCACCAGTATTTGTCAGCAGTACAGAGTATGTGGTGCATGTACCAGCTGTGCAGCATGACTGTGCAAGGAAGTAATCATCTAGCAGTTGTACACACATACCTGTGAAATATGAACCAGGTTGTGCCCACATGTGGTGTGTCAACCCCTAGATGAATGGGTTATGGCCCATGCACACACCCTGCCCTCCCCATAGCTTCACTATGACAAACATGCTGAGGTCATCCACTGTGAAATACACCTTTGGGAGAGTTTTAGCCCAGTAATCTCTGTGGAGCATCCCATAACTGCTGTAGCATGATAAAATAGTTAGGTAGGAATTCTAACCCCAGTTGTGGCAAGTGTGTGTGTGTGTGTGTGTGTGTGTGTGTGTGTGTGTGTGTGTGTGTGTGTGTGTGTGTGTGTGTTTCTGTGTCTATGTGTCTGTCTGTCTCTGTCTGTGTAGACAGCAATGCTTTTTAGGGTAGTCACACCTCCTACAATTTATATGCTCACCTTTGGCACGGCTGCTGATGTCATCCATCTAGAAATACACCTCTAGGAAGATTGTAGCATAGTAATCTCTGTAGCGCGCCCTGTAACTGTGTACTGCTGTAGTGTGATAATGTAGTTATGTAGGAGTTCTAACCCCAAGTGTGTGTGTGTGTGTGTGTGTGTGTGTGTGTGTGTGTGTGTGTGTGTGTGTGTGTGTGTGTGTGTGTGTCTGTCTGTCTCTGTCTGTGTAGACAGCAATGCTTTTTAGGGTAGTCACATCCCCTGCGATTTATATGCTCACCTTTGGCAAGTCTGCTGATGTCATCCACCTAGAAAAACACTTCTGGGAAGGTTGTAGGTTAGTACTCTCTGTAGCACGTCCTGTAGCTGTGAACTGCCGTAGTCTGATAAAGTATTTAGGTAGGTGTTCTAATCCCAAACATTGCAAGTGCATTTGTGTGTGTGTCTGTCTGACTCTGTCTGTGTAGACAGTAATGCTTTTTAGGGTAGTCACACTCCCTACAATTCAAAGGCTCAACTTTGGCAAGGCTGCTGATGTCATCTACCTAGTAATACACCACTGGGAAGGCTGTAGCCCAGTAATCTCCGAAGTGCATCCTGTAACTGCGTACTGCTGTAGTGTGATAAAGTAGTTAGGTAGGTGTTCTACTCCTAGACATTGCAAGTGTGTGTGTGTGTGTGTGTGTGTGTGTGTGTGTGTGCGTGTGTGTGCGCGTGTGTGCGTGTGTGTGCGCGCGTGTGTGTTTGTGTGTGTGTCTGTCTGCCTCTGTCTGTATAGCCAGAAATGCTTTTTAGGGTAGTCACACTCCCTACAATTCAAATGCTCAACTTTGGCAAGGCTGCTGATGTCATCCACCTAGAAATACACTTCTGGGAAGGTTGTAGCCCAGTAATCCCCATAGCACATTCTGTAACTGCGTACTTCTGTAGTGTGATAAAGTAGTTAGGTAGAAGTTCTAATCCCAGACATGGCAAGTGTGTGTGTGTGTCTGACTCTGTCTGTGTAGACAGCAATGCTTTTTCGGGTAGTCACACTCTGTATAATTCAAATGCTCAACTCTGGCAAGGCTGCTGATGTCACCCACCTAGAAATACACATATGGGAAGGTTGTAGCCCAGTAATCTCTGTAGCACTTCCTGTAACTGCATACTTCTGTAGTGTGATTTACAACTCTGGTAGGGTTCTATTCCCACCCATGGCAGATCTGGATGTTTTGTGTGTGTTGCAATATCTGTGTAGGGAGCAATGCATTATAGTCTAGTCACACTCAGTAAAATTAAAATGCCCTACTTTGGCAATCCTGCTGATGTAATTCATTGTGAAATACACCATTGGGGAAAGAGTTCTCCAGTAATCCTTCTGGTGCGTCATATAACAGCTCCATGCTGTAGTGTGATATAGACCTCTGTTAGGGATTCTATACCCACACATGTCAGTTGTGGATGTTTTGTGTGTGTGTCACTGTCTGTGTAGGGAGCAATGCATTTTAGCCTAGCCACACTCACTACAATTCGAATGTCCTACTTTGGCAATCTTGCTGATGTCATTCAATGTGATATACACCTTTGGGGAAGGAGTACTCCAGTAATCTCCATGGCGTGTACTATAACTGTGTAGTGCAGTAGTGTAATAAACTAGTTAGGTAGAAGTTCTACTCCCAGACATGACAGATGTCTTTGTGTGTGTGTTTGTAACTCGTGTCCTGTGCAGAGGTGGGTGTGAGGGTGTGACACCTGCATCCAATGTGGAGTGGGTTTTAAAAATCGCTTATAAGGTGGCCCTAGTAAATATCACAATGTCCACTGTACAGGGATAACAGATGTGAAATAGCCAAAAGGCTGGGTTGCAAATCCATACCCACACATGTGACATCAAGGCCAGGCAATCACAGTTAGCAACCCCAGTATTACCCAAAGCACACTCTCAACCCATGTCTCACACACACACACACACACACACACACACACACACACACACACACACACACACACACACTCCTAGGCAACAGCCAATATGCGGGTAGTACACTGCATATTGGGGACTGATGGTAACTATGGAGTGATTGCGGCGGGCTACAGAGGGCATGGCACCCTGTCAATTTGTCCAATAGGCACACACATGCAGACAGTGCACCTTTCCCATGTTCCCCACAGGACACCTGCAACACCTGTGGTGCCATCACATGTGACCCACAAAGGACATACCATGCCTGAAAACATGCCCTGTATGGACAGATGCCACTGACACCAGGGAATGCTGTTAGCATGCCTTCAATGTAGGTGCAGGGTAAACCTGCTGTCCATTACCAGTGTCCACCACAGGTAACCTATGTGGCGCATCCAATAACTGTATAGAACTGTGATAACACTACATAGTCATCAGGGGTTTGATACCCTGTGCTGGTAGGTGTGTGACACAAACATGCTTAAGTGTTACTCTCCCACCCCTCCTTGACTTGTCTTTGCCTCTGTCTACCTCTCTCACTCCCTCACTGGTGGATGTGGAGACCTATGCCTGCTTTGCTTAGGCAACAGCATGTGTATTTTAGGTAATGCTCATGATCAGCTTATGGCCTCTGCATGAATTGCAGCCCTCCCCTACCTGATTGCATGTGGAACAGCTGTGGTAACATTCCCATACCCAATTGCATGGAAACACACTGCAATATCTAGGAACATCATGTTTGTGTTTGTTCTTTTCATTCACTGTGAACAGGAACTCATTCTGTTGTTTGCCAAACAGCATCGCAGATGGATTGAGGATTTACCTCTGACAACATACAGTGTGAAAACAGACAAACACACAGGAGGGGGATGTGCCTGACCTGACTACAGACTGTAAGTGCTGCTATATTACATTCGGAGTAATTTTGGTTTAACAGGTTGTGTGCAGCTATGGCTGTCCTACATGTATTAATACCTGCCATGACAGTTGTATGTTTATGAGGACTCCCCATCTGTAGGGTCGTCTGCAGATTGGGCAGTGTGTGGTGCCTTTGGTGTCATGTGTTACCCACAGAACATGTATCTGTGAACTGCAGAAGGTAGTGTGAGGATTGCAGTCTGTAGATGGTGAAAGCTGTGACAGTTACTGACTTCATATCCCTCACAGGACATATGTTGCAACAAACCCTGTTACAACAGTAAATGTATGATTTTATCAAAGCAAGATGTCAATATTGGCCTTGTGTATGTGCTTCCAGTCACAGCTCAGTCAACCTTTGTACATATGTCATGCATTAAGAGGTGCATATGTGCTGTACACTATAATTAGTGTCATCATATCTGATAAGATATCAGACTTCTACATGTTATGTACAGTAGGAGTTATGTTTGATGACATAACCTGGACATACTGTTGTTGTTTGTACAGTACTGAGGTCTGTGTACTTATGGTGAATGTCGACAGTGTGTGTATTGTTAATCTGTACCTTGGCCTGTGTACAGACTGTGGTAGTTGTCACTGTCCTAGGTCCTGTCCTATCTGATGTTACATGCGGCTCCCCTGTATGTCACTGTATTGGCTTACATTTTTGTAGGGCCATACACACACATGTTCAATACCACAGACAGGCATCAGACCACACTGTGTAGTGGCCCAGTATATGTAGGGTTAGTGTGTGAGTGGCACATATGAAGATGGTGTTGAACAGATAGTCCATATACTGTAATATTATGCTAGCTTACCATATGTGGCTGTGGCTGTGTTCACATTGGTTGTGTTAATGCACTTTCACACAGGTGTATCTTACCCTGTGGTGTGACATGCCTGTAGAGCCTGCTATATATGTAGGTACATGTGCATTCCCCCATACGAGATGTAGGCCAGTGTTGAGCCAGTCTGCCTGTAGCCTGACAGTGTTTTGTTACATACCTAGCAGCTTAGTGTACTTACCCAGTGAGGTGTCATGTCCAGATCCTTGCCGGATGTACTGCTGCCGTGCCTCCCTTAACAGTCATGTATGTCAGACACAGCGGTGGGATGCTGTACAGATGTATGTCAATAACTAGTGGGTAGTATGTGGCCATGGCACCTCTGTACCAGCAGTTATTATGTGTCAGGACACACAGGGGTGTGTGAATGCATAACCTATGGAGGCAACTGTATACCAGTCATTATGTGTCATACCTTTTTACATGACTGTTAACATCCATATTGTCAGGCTTGGTCCACATGTTCTGCACTAAGGAGTTCTGTGTATACCTCTGGACTGTACAGAGTGTGTCAGAATGTCCACATCTATTGGCTAATACCTCTGCTGTAGTCCACAGGAGCATTACGTGCTTGCAGCGGTACTGTACTATGATGTCCTTAGGATGTCTGTCAGTAGCCAATGGCACACATGTGAAAGCAGATGTGACTTCCCACACACACACCATCTCTGTGCGGACAATTCCTATTACAGTAGCAACAGTCTGCTAATATACCTGCTATACATGCCTGACATCCCCTTGCACTACGAAGGTGGGACTATTGGGGCTGAGGTAGGGCTACACCCCATGTTCAGGACATATGGTGAATATATATGTACATATGATTATCCACATATCTATATAGATAATTACACATGTACATATCGACATGGATCTAGGACTGTTGAACGAAAGTTCAACAGTTCGAATCCAACTTACCCGAACACACTTTAAGAAAAGTCCTTTTACCGAAAAAGCACTTTTGTTAAAGCAGGTTAAAAGCAAAACATTAAAAAAGAATAAAAAAGCATTTATGCAGGGGGGCAGGCCCCACTGTACCCCCCCATGTGGGGGGCTGTGCCCCCCCACTTTATTAATCTCACTCCGAGATCGCACTACAGTGGGGAAAAGGGAAAAATTCCCTTAACCGCACCGTAGTATGATCTCCGCAACAGTCACTCCCCCACATTTCCGACTACCTCCAGGCATACTTACGCAAAAGTACTTCTTTGGTGAAAAGCACTTTCATGTAAGTATGCCGGCCATTTCATATTCAGTGAAACGGCTGTTCACTCATTAGTCCTAGACCCATCAGCATTTATAGATGGGTGTGTATATGTACATAGATATGCATATACACACCCGAATATATACATATACAGAGCAGTATATGTCTACACATATACAGATAGAGATACATATGTACATATACGTATACCACGCTGCCATGCCTGCCAGCAGTCCACTGCTGTTGTATCCCCCACACATACAGTGGGGCTGGGGCCATATATGTGTGGGCTTCACCTACACAATACATGTGTTCCCATATGCACTACAGAGGCCAGTGTATGTAACAGTGGTATATTGCCCTGTATTATTGAGTCTGGTGGAGGGATGCACCATACATAACCTAGGCTGTTACAAAATGTGGGTGTATCAGGGGTGAGCTGCCTTAATGTATCTGGATGTACAGTACCATACATGTCACCTATCTTGACATTATTTACATAAAGTGGGTTACGGCAGGCCTACTGCCTCCTGCCATACAGACTGTTCTGTTTGCCAGTGTGCCTGTGATGGTGTCAGTCAGTGGCGGCTGGTGACTTCAAATCACAGGGGGGCTGCAGGAGACGCTGAATGGGCGGGGTCAAAGGGAAGGGGTGTGGTCAACCATAAAGGGGAGGAGCTATGCACAAAACCACAAAAAAACTAACTTTAATTAAATACGCTGCCCTGGGTGGCAAACCATCATTATGAAAGTCCAATCAAGACAAAAATAAGTGTAGAAGAATAAAAATATTTCAATGCATTGGCTGCATGACAGCTTACTTAATATCTAGATGGAAACAAAAGGTTGTGAGGCATGAAAAATAAATTACTTTTAAATACATTACTGGAATGCCAGTCAAAATCAAGTATAAGAAAAACCAGAAGCACTCAACTCAAACTACTTCTCCTTGCACTGCAGTTCTAATTATAATATATTCAGCTTTATTAAAGTACCAAGCAACATGCTGAAAGTAGAAATCTATGTGATGCCCCACTTGTAAAAATGTTTCTCATCCAAAAAGACCTGCTGCCTGACAACGTTTCATGGGGAAAACATGATAAAAGTAAAAATGAAAAGCAAACAAGAAACAAGCTCAAGATACATTGCTTAAAGGATTACTGTACAGGTTATGGACCACACATGATTGGCATTCTGTTTAGTTTACGGGTAAAGCCTGTAGAGATGACTGGAAGTCTCCAACAAGTGTAATGAGCTTTTAAAATAATGGAATCCTGTCCTTTAATACCCAAGGCTTATACATTATCTAGTCAAGTATTCTCTGCATGGCAACAACAGAAAGGCTTTCAATGTTGGCAATTCTTTAACAGTATGCTTATTAAAGCTTACTTGCATCTTACGATGTCAGACAAGCTTACCTTATGGTCATTAAAGCATTGCTACTTAAACACAGAGCAACAGGCACTTTGAGTAATAAGCATAAATCAACAGTACAAAAATATGACAGAAACCAGACCATTCTGCAAAATCAAGGACAGATGAAAAGCCACTGTAGTACTTATGCAGTGTGTCCTCCCCATCCAAGGTAGATACAACTACTCCTTGCCTTGCTTGGACACATCCAGAGTCACTACATGGGGGAGTGGGGTGCAACAAGCATGTCACAATTTGAAATCTCTCTGGCTGACTGTGATGGCCCTGACACATTTGTCATACCTCTCAACTTCAAGAGCAAGAAATCTGGACAAAGCCATACACAGAAGTGGGACAAAGGCACAACAAGAAGGACAATTTTTAAATATTGCTCTAATAAACTTAGAAAGATAATAGAATAGGTCTTGCATTAGTATGAATTTTCTGAAGGGTATAAAATCTGAAACTCAAATGTCTGTCATTTTCTAACTTCAGTCTTTAGTGATTTGTCACTAATTTGCCAAAAACACAATTTTATGAAAATGGACCAAAAATGTGATGCAAAATATAAAATAGACACACAATACAGCTTCTACCTGTCAAAGAAGGGACACTTTAATATTAGTACTGCTACCTTGAGCAGCTGACAAAATAAAAGAATCTACATGCATTTCAAGTAATCTATAACTTTGATTATTACAGTTATTTCTTAATTGTAAACCCTCCATGTTTTCTTCCAAAATTGCTATTTTGGAGGGATTATTAGGGGAAGAGCAACATTTTGAGCCAAAAATTGGGGACAGTTGAGAGGTTGGCTATGCCTAATTCTATAAAGCAATTTATTTGCATGTACCTCTCAACCTGTTAATGCAGTAAATCTGAACAAGGCCAAATATATTGGGGGCACATATAAACAGTACTAAAAATTGCTCTTGTATAAATTGAGACAGTTGATAGAACGGCTCTTACTTTAACATGCAATGTTATGAAGGTTTTGAAGCCTGAAACTTATTATTTAGTGAGTCCTAGCAAATCATTTAGGAATTAAGACTACAAATTTTATGAACAACAAACCAAAAATAAGAAGCAAAATCTATTCATTCTTTGAAAATCTGGACAGTTGGGAGGTATAGTTCAGCTGGGCCTGTCTGAGTTTGCTGCCCTTCCCCTGACAAAATAATGGTTGAACTGGAGCCTCTGCAGCCATTCCAATTAACCATTACTTGGCTATTTCACTCCATTTACCATAAACACTAATGTGCATACTGCTTTACTTCAATGATTGGACTTCATTTGAAAGTTTTATTTTGTATTTTACAGCACAAACATTAAGTAATCTGTTAAACAAAGCAATGCAGTCTCACAATGAAAACTTAGCATTAAAACTTCTCTGCCCTTGAAACTCACATTCATTGAAACAGCATTGAAACCCACATTCAAAGAAAATACATTTTGCCAGTGGCAGATAAAGATTAATTTTGGGCTGTTTTCAATCATAGGCCCCTTGCATATGAAACATACATGTGCTCTTTGATACACCTTCCTCATTGTACTAAAAATTATATTCCTTGTACAATACAGTACACTTGTTAGAGGGTGTTTTAAATTTGTTTTGAACATTTTTCCAGTAAGCAATGAAACAAAACATATGCACCCATAATGGCAAAACTGCCCAGTTGAGAACATTTATCATAAAAAGTCTACTCAGACTTCCACAGTCCACCATTATTAGTAAATATACACAATTCTACAGTCCACCATTATTAGTAAATATGCACAATTCCACAGTCCACCATTATTAGTAAATATGCACAATTCTACAGTCCACCATTATCAGTAAATATGCACAATTCTACAGTGCACCTTTATCAGTAAATATGCACAATTCTACAGTCCATATTCAGTGAATTCAGTTCTTGCCATAGCTGTCAACCTTAGCACAAAACCTGGACGAAGCCAATAATGGGGAATACAGTCCCAAAAATAGGGACAAATTTAAAATATTCATCTTATAAACTTAGAAAATTGCTAGAAAAAAGGTTGTGCTACTATGTATTCTGAAGAACATGAAGTTTGAAATTCAAATGCGGTCAATTCTATCATGGACAGAACAAAACAATTTTCAGCAGAGACACAGGGATTAATACTGCAGACACGTCTTTGTAAAATGGCAGAGCATCAGAGCAAATCCACACAAACACAGGCAGGAGATGCAGACTCCAAACAGAAGCCACCCCAACCAAGAATCAAACCAGAAAACCTATAGCTGTGAGGCAACAATACTACCACTGCACCATCAATTATGCAAGGAATTAAACATTCAGAAACCTGAAGTCTGAAATTCAAATGCCTGTCAATTTTACTGCGGACAGAACAAAACCAATTTTCAGCAGGGATTAAAACTGCAGACACGTCTTTGTAAAATGGCAGGGCACCAGAGCAAATCCACACAAACACATGGAGGAGATGCAGACTCCACACAGAAGCCACCCCAACCAAGAATCAAACCAGAAAACCTATAGCTGTGAGGCAACAATACTAGCACTGCACCATCAAATCTGCAAGGAATCAAACATTCAGAAACCTGAAGTCTGAAATTCAAATGCCTGTCAATTTTACTGCGGACAGAACAAAAACAATTTTCAGCAGAGATGCAGGGATTAATACTGCAGACACGTCTTTGCAAAATGGCAGGGCACCAGAGCAAATCCACACAAATACAGGGAGGAGATGCAGACAGAAGCCACCCCAACCAAGAATCAAACCAGAAAACCTATAGTTGTGAGGTAACAATACTATCACTGCACCATCAATTATACAAGGAATTAAACATTCAGAAACCTGAAGTCTGAAATTCAAATGCCTGTCAATTTTACTGCGGACAGAACAAAAACAATTTTCAGCAGAGACGCAGGGATTAAAACTGCAGACACATCTTTGTAAAATGGCAGGGCACCAGAGCAAATCCACACAAACACAGGCAGGAGATGTAGACTCCAAACAGAAGCCACCCCAACCAAGAATCAAACCAGAAAACCTATAGCTGTGAGGCAACAATACTACCACCGCACCATCAAATCTGCAAGGAATTAAACATTCAGAAACCTGAAGTCTGAAATTCAAATGCCTGTCAAATTTACTGCGGACAGAACAAAAACAATTTTCAGCAGAGACGAGGGATTAAAACTGCAGACACATCTTTGTAAAATGGCAGGGCACCAGAGCAAATCCACACAAACACAGGCAGGAGATGTAGACTCCAAACAGAAGCCACCCCAACCAAGAATCAAACCAGAAAACCTATAGCTGTGAGGCAACAATACTACCACCGCACCATCAAATCTGCAAGGAATTAAACATTCAGAAACCTGAAGTCTGAAATTCAAATGCCTGTCAAATTTATCGGACAGAACAAAACAATTTTCAGCAGAGACGAGGGATTAAAACTGCAGACACATCTTTGTAAAATGGCAGGGCACCAGAGCAAATCCACACAAACACAGGCAGGAGATGCAGACTCCACACAGAAGCCACCCCAACCAAGAATCAAACCAGAAAACCTATAGCTGTGAGGCAACAATACTACCACTGCACCATCAAATCTGCAAGGAATTAAACATTCAGAAACCTGAAGTCTGAAATTCAAATGCCTGTCAAATTTACTGGACAGAACAAAACAATTTTCAGCAGAGACGAGGGATTAAAACTGCAGACACATCTTTGTAAAATGGCAGGGCACCAGAGCAAATCCACACAAACACAGGCAGGAGATGCAGACTCACACAGAAGCCACCCCAACCAAGAATCAAACCAGAAAACCTATAGCTGTGAGGCAACAATACTACCACTGCACCATCAAATCTGCAAGGAATTAAACATTCAGAAACCTGAAGTCTGAAATTCAAATGCCTGTCAAATTTACTGCGGACAGAACAAAACAATTTTCAGCAGAGACGAGGGATTAAAACTGCAGACACATCTTTGTAAAATGGCAGGGCACCAGAGCAAATCCACACAAACACAGGCAGGAGATGCAGACTCCACACAGAAGCCACCCCAACCAAGAATCAAACCAGAAAACCTATAGCTGTGAGGCAACAATACTACCACTGCACCATCAAATAACCAGGGACTTAGACAGTCAGAAACCCTTAAGTCTGAAATTCAAATGCCTATCAATTTTATTTAACATTTTTAATCAGGACAGTCTGACTTGGAACAAATAAACAAATTTTCAGCGGAGGCCCAGGAAGAAATAATGCAGACATGTCTTTGTAACATGGGAGGGCACAAAAGCAAACCCACACAAACACAGGGAGAAGATACAGACCCCACAAAGAAGGAACCCCAGCCAAGAATCAAACCCAAGAACCTGCAGCTGTGAGGCAACAATGCTACTACTACACCATCAAATATCAAGCATTGCAACATTTACAAACCACAGATATTATGAGGAACAGATCAGATCAAATATGAGGTAAAAATCTGAAATTTTTTTACAAATGGTGGTGGGTAGGGAACTCAAGTCTTTAACACCTGCATACAGGGTACAGGGTTCAAGCCTGAGGCATTTCCTACCACACCACCATAAGCACCTGGGGCATTTTCACACACACACACTCTCTCCAGTAAAGCACAAGCACCATACACAAACTAAACTCCAGTAAAGCACAAGCACCATACACAAACTAAACTCCAGTAAAGCACAAGCACCATACACAAACTAAACTCCAGTAAAGCACAAGCACCATACATAAAAAGAAAAATAAACATTGTAAATTGAAAGGCACCTTACCTGAATACATCCAGAGTTAACGTCCGTACATACATCCTTCCCGCGCAATACAAAAATATTTTTTTTTATTTTTCATTTCTTTTTTTCTTTTTGAGGGGGCTGCAGTCCGGCAGCCCTATGCCACGAGCCGCCCCTGGTGTCAGTTATGCCTTGTTATGTAACAGTTACATCCCATTTGGTTAACTAAAGTCTTTACCACCTATTAATTGTGTACAGAGTGTAGATAGAGGCTGCTGGACTATACACCTGCATCACCTACTGTTAATTGCTTGGTATCCTGTGGCCCAGTCTGCCTTTACTATTGTACGATTTGAAGGGCTTGGCCTGGACAGCAACAGTTGTGTACCTTTTCAGACTACTGTATTAGTATAACTGTTTCACAGTTGCATTACTCTGTTGATATGGATGTCAGTGTCTGAACAGCTATATGACATGGCATAGAAATCTGTTATAATACACAAATAAAGGTATTCCATTTCTGCAAACTTGTGTGTGGTGTTTATCATATGACCTCTCTGTGGGTATATGTTGCAGGCAATGAATGGCATTTGTATGGGTGGCTCGTCCAGTGTCCAGTTGTTAGGGTGTTAACTGTAGGCATAGTGGTTGCATCACATTGTGTGCACCTACTACATAAGTATCTTACTGTACATATCTCGGCGTGTGTATGTGAAGTCACATATATATATACATGTATATGTATATGTATATATATATATATATATATATATATATATATATATATATGTGTGTGTGTATCTGTATATATGTGTCTGTGTATATGTATCCTGTGGATGTTGATAGCTTCCATATTTTACATTTCCTATGGTAGCCAGACTGTACTGCATGATATGTTATCAATACCAGCCTGACATCATACAGGTGGGATGTAGTACTGTTAACATCTTGTGCCCATGTCATTTCAGGTCCTGGTTATGGGATTTGCAACACTTGGTAGTGTATTGCAGGGCGGACGTTTTGGCTGTGGGGGGGGGGGTATGCCAATTCGTACAAGACGTATATTGTTTGGGGCATCTCAACCCCATTAACGGTGCATGTGGGCATATTTGTTTTTGTTAATCTATCATTGCTATCTACAGATGTATGGCCACATATACCTATATATATATATATATATATATATATATATATATATATATATATATATATCTGCTTACACACATATATATATATATATATATATATATATATATAGATAGATATATAAAAACTATGTCCATATATACCTACATGGATATATATCTGTGTACATATATGTACCTTGCTGTATATATGTAGATATATAGGTGTAGACATATGTATGTGTCGATGTAGGCATTTGCATGTATATATGTTCATATATATTTATATATATGTATATATTTCTAAATATATATATATATATATATATATATATATATATATATATATATATGTTGTATCTGTTTAGATATTAATATATTTACACACACACGCGCACACACACACACACACACACACACACACACACACACACACACACACACACACACACACACATACATCTAGATGTTGGTGTACATTCTCTGTGCTGTTGGCATGACTGGGCTGGATGATATGTTTCTGAAAACATTAGGTTTATATATATCTATCATGGCTTAGGGATAAAGCATTTTATCTATGGTTTGTAGGGTCCTGGGTTTGAGCCTTGCATTACTGGGCTGGATGATATGTTTCTGAAAACATTCGGTTTATGTATATTTATCATGGCTTAGTGATAAAGCACTTTATCTATGGTTTGTAGGGTCCTGGGTTTGAGCCTTGCAGAGGCTGTTAATTTTGTTGCTGGGCAGAACAGAGGCCGCTGGATACAGAGTGTTTAAGGTACTTTAAAGCAGTTGTAAGTGGGTTTGCGTGGGTTTGAGTGGAGGTAAGCACTGCTAACCTCTGCTTAATGATGCTTACAGAGAGTTAGCTTCAATATTGCTTCACCTGTGTGCGCATTGCTTACCGCCGTGCAAATGGGCTTAAGCCCGCTTACTAGTGCTTAAATATGCTTACTACTGCTTATTTGTGCTTAAACCTGCTTACTAGTGCCTTATTCATTATGACAGTGACACTTCACATGTGCATTTCCTGCAGTACTCCAGTTCATAAATATATGTTATTTAGTGGGTTTTGCAACAAAAATATTGGTCATAACATGCTGTGCCATGGAATATGGAATGTGCTGCAGTGGGACTCGAACCGGGAATTCCTGCTCGTAAGGCGAATGTTCTGCCCACTACAGTATTGCTATGCTGCTTCATTTCCATATATCTTCCTTGTTATCCTCTTCAGCCTTTTAATCTGCTTTAACCGTAGCTAAGCGATCGGCACACCCGCGCACTTACAGTTAGCTATAGTCGGATATTTAAAAAAAAAAACGTGTTTCTTCATTTTATTTTTATGTACTGTTTCTGTTGTACACATGGGGGACTGTTGGTGGAGATATGCAGACACCTATGAGTGGTCTCGCTCATTCCTTACCCCTTTCGCCTGTTCTACATTGCAGAGGCATGTTTATTCTGAGAGCTCTACTCTCAGACACACCCCCTGCACTCGTACACACTTCGTGTAAGCCTAGGAAGCCGGGCAGCGTGTCTTATTAATACTCATGGCGTTCTGCCATCCTGTTCCTAAATGGGCACTTCTGTGCAGGACTAAGCCAGTCCTGCACAGAAGTTTAGTAAATCCTGGGGCAGGTCTTAATAAAGTTGTCTCTCTTAAGCCTTTTTTAAAAGCTAGATCTCTCCAACACTAAGGATAAGACTGTTTTTATATATTTTGTATATTTTTTATGTTTTCTATATGCTTTATTTGCCTGTTTTCCAGTTGTGATATTTTTCTTTCAGATAATTGTTGCTTTGATTAGTGCCTTAATTGACTGATTAACTTATGCTATTTGAGTGCTTTTGTTACTAGGTGAGAACAGTCTGAAGCGGTGAGAGCACACTGTGAAAGAGCTTACTCTCTTTTGTGCATTGAAGTTTTTTGTTTTACCTTTAGCTGTGTTCGTTTCAGTGCTTTTTATGTTTTTTAATAGTAAGCTTGTACTTAGATGTTTGCTTCCTCCCTTATTTTCTTCCTCTTCAGGGGCTCAAATCCCCAGTAAGTCTTCAAAAGCTCTGCTCAGAGTGCAGGAAGCATTCACCACTAAAGTCTCCTAAGACTTCCTCAGAGCCACCATCAAAAATTCCCAAATTGTTGGATCTGAGTTTGTCAGGACCAAAAAGTCAGACTGTTCACCCAAAGTTTTTGGACCCTACGCCCTCAGATCATATTGTTGTTTCAGCCAGTCCTACCACTCAAATTATGGATCCTAAGTCATTGGATCCTAAGCTTAGCACATCTTACATGCCAAGGACTCACTCACCCCAAGTTTCTGATAGATCCTATCCCCTATCTGCTCCATTCTCCTTTTATGCAGACATCTAAAAAGCATTCTAGACCTCAATCTACTACTCATGCAGTTTTATCTCCTTCTTTGAACTATCCTTTAGTTTTGGAGTCCCAGGATCTGACTGTTCTGAGAGTTCCAGAGTTGGATCTGAACAGGATTACTTCTTCAACTCTGACAGCATCCCTTACGAGTCCTGTTCCTATGCCTTCAGATCAAGATGAGTTCTGGAGCCAAAGAGTCAAGCATTGGTTCCGTAGGGCTGGGGTCTACTCCAATGATGTCAGATCCACCCTACCTCTTGGAGCCTCTGTGCTATTTATCTCAGGTTTGGTTCCCTCCTCAAGGCATGGATCCCATGTTAGAAAATTTGGTTCTGTTGTGGATGGCCATGACTTATCTTGGTCTTTCTGCCTTCAAGGTTGTGGAAATGATCTTTTCTCATTCTAGAGATCTGGTCTCATCCCCCCTCAGATCCTACCCTCTTTTGTTCTGAGCTCTTATTCCATCAGACCTATTCCACAGGAGTAGCCAGTTCCACCTATCTTCCAGTCATTTCCCATGGAATAACTTCCCCTCTCTTCTGACACCTCCCCAGAACATCCCCCTGAAGAGGTTGACTGGAAGAGAAAGTGCAAGAGAGGCACATAGATTCCCCTTTGGAATCTCTCACTGAAGATACTAATTTTGAGGAAAGTGAGGGATCCATCAGATCACTACCTGATGATGTCTTATTTGGAGACATTTCAGAGATCATTAAACAGAAAGGTGTCTCATACACTGACAGTCCTTCCTCAGAGGATTCAATATTTCTGGAGGCTTTCGGTGCTGGCCCATCTATGTCTTGAGTGACTTCTTCAGCTGTTGAGCTCATCAGCCTTGTCTCTTGCTGCCCATGGAAGGAGACAGATTCCTTTGAATCTATCTCATGTCAACTGGATAAGATTTTAGCCCCGCCAAAGGATAAACCCCCTGGAGAAAAGGAGTCCCTGTCAATGCAATGGTTATGGCAGCAGGAACCAAAAAGGAGCTAGTAGAGCAGAGATCCTCTGTCCACCCCCCAGCAGAAAGTCTAGGGTGCTGGATAGATTTGGAAAACATGTTTTTGCTTCAGCGACCTTCGCCCTGAGGTCTCTGAACTACCTGGTGCACTTCACAAGGCTACAGATAAATTTGACAAAAGAACTATCAAACTCTCAGAGTCCCTGTCTGCAGAGGATTTCAAAAGATCATCTCCTCAGCTGGTGACTCTTTTGTCAATTTCCATTGTGTCCATGAGGTTAATCTCTATGCAGCAGAAGGTGCCTCACAGGTGGCTGGTTCAGGCATTGCTATAAGGAGACATGCCTGGATGTGTCTATGTGACTTTCCTGAGCCTTTCAAGTTTTCTTTCATCAATGCTTCCTTTGTTGTAACATCCTTGTTTGGTCCTTCTGTGAAAGAAACTCTCAGCCATATTGAGCAAGAAGGAAAGACCCTGTCTGCCATAGGAATTAAGTGTTATATCTCTCAATGAACTTTTTCAAGGAATCAGAGAGGTGGCAAGAAAATGTGCTTCCTCAAATCCCATGGACCTTTCCAGGACTCATGCGGAGACACCTCTTTCAGAGACAGAGGAGGGAGTTCAAACAGAAGACACTGCCCTTGAGTAGGAGGAGGCTCACAAAATCAGGGTTCCTGAGATTCATTTCCAGATAGACCCTTTCAGCACTCCTGAAGTGCTCCATGACTACCCACCTCTAGAGGTAGTCAGGGGGCATTTTGTCCTTGCTCCCAGAAACCTGGGCTGCTGTAATAAAAGATACCTGGGTGCTAAAAATAATATCTAGAGGTTACTTCATACCCCTATCCCAGATTCTAATTTCCAAAAGAAAGAGGCTTTCTGGCATTCCACTCAGTCAGAGGGAAGCTGCCGTACAAGAAGTTCAAAAGCTGCTAGATAAGACTCACCCACGAGGCCCCACCAGACCAAATGGGATTCGGAACTTGCTCATGTTTCTTTTTAGTGCCAAAAAACACAGGAGACCTGAGAACAGTTCTGGATCTAAGCAAGCTAAATCAATTTGTGAAGAAATCAAAGTTCTGAATGATCACAGTTCAGTCCATTCTCTCATTTCTACACAAGGATGATTGGATGTGCTCCATAGATCTTCAAGATATGTCCTATCACATCAAAATAGCAGGCATTCCCAGTGACACTACACTTTTGGCTGGGAGCCAGTCAGTACCAGTTTAGAGCCCTGCCCTTTGGACTCACCACATCCCCCAGGGTGTTTACCAAGTGTATGGCACTGGTAACAATTCATTTGAGACTAAAAGGATTCTGAGTGTTTCCATATCTAGATGACTGGTTCCTCACCCCCCCATCAAACCATGCATCTCCTTGAGCAGTCTAGGGATTATTTGCTCCAGATTTGTCAGTCACTAGGTTAGGTATAACATTCAATTTTGCCAAATCAAAACTAACACCAGTACAGAGACTGGAGTTTATTTGCGTACATCTGAACACAACATCTCAGATTGCTTCCTTACCTTCTCACTCTATAGGCACACTGAGATCTCAGGTTCATTAAATTCTAGCTCCTCCTGCTCCTCCTGCCAGACTAGTTCTTCAGACTTTAGGTTCCATGGCAGAGGCAATTGTTCATGTCCCTTTAGGATGCTATTTTATGTGTGTCCTTCAATGGACTCTAGCTGTTCAATATTTTTTTCTTTGACAGCCCCTTCCATTTCCAATCAAACGTACTCAAATATGCAAACACCGTATTCACTGGTGGACCCAGTGAGATGACATTTACCTAGATCGGCCTTTCTTTCTTCTTCCTCATTAGGCCAAAGTGACCACGGATGCCTCCCAGTTTGGGTGGGGAGCATTGCTTGGGAAGGGCATTCCAAGGCACGTGGTCCCCACAAAAGACCAATTCGCATATCAATGTCCTGGAGATGAGAGCAGTTATTTTATTGTTGCAGGCATTTTCTGATGCTGTTGCTCTAGGGACCATTGCAATTCAATCTGACATGTCTGTGGTCTTGTCCATCAATAATCAAGGGGGGATCCAATCTTACTCCCCTGCCAAGAAGCTATGAGATCATGGCAATGGGCAGTCTCCTCCAACCTCTTTCTAGTAGCAACAAACATTCTGGGGAAACCCAGTGTACTAGCGGACAGATTCAGCAGGTCCATTCTGATGCCTCATGAGCATTCTCTTAGTCAGTCAGTGGAGGAGAAAATTTTCAGTTGTTGGAGCCAACCTCTTTGTATCTCCCCACAACAGCAAGTATTTTGCCCTGAACCTATCTCAGGGGGAGTCACCAATGCTCTAGTCCATGTTTCTCCTTCCTGTCTCCTTTATGCCTATCCCCCATTACCTCTGATTGGAAAGCAAGTTGATTTAAGAACTTCGTCATCCTCATTGCCCCTTTCTGGACTCACCAGGTGTGGTGCCCTTCCTTCAGTTTCATCTTCGTTATCGTCTCTGGATACTGGACCCAAGTCCAGACCTTCTGTCACATTCTTTGGAGATGAATCATTCCAATATCCCAACCCTCAAACTAACCACATGTTTTTTTCAGTTCTACTAATAGCCAGACAGCCCAGGCTTTCTCATCCAGAATGTGCCATACTGTTATGTTTGCAAAAAGATTCCACCAAAAGGATGTATAGGGGTAAATGGAAAAAAAATATTTTTGGGCTCTGAGAAACAATGTTGACCCTTCTACTGCTCATGTCTCTGCTCTAATAGACTTTCTAGCTTCTCTTTTCAAATAAGTTGCTAGTTTTTCCACAATTAAATTACAATTGGCAGCCATATCAAATTTTCATGCAGGGGACAAAAACTATTGTTTGGCTGCTTACAAGCTATGTAAGGCATTGTTAAAAGGTACCTTCCTACTTAGACCTCCAGTAAAGGATCCATCACCTCCAGAGGATTTAACAGTGGTGCTCCAAGGTTTTACTCAAAAACCCTTTGAACCTTCAGCAAAAACTGGCTTAAAGTATCTATCTCGGAAAACAGCCTTTTTACTGGATATCGTTGTCGCCTCACAGTAAGACGTTGTCCTGTTCGATTCTCAACTAAAGCGTATTCTGTGTGGAGACATGCGTGAATGGGTTTACCTTCGTTGAAGGTTGTGCATCAGGCCTGGCAAGTCGGTACGTAAAAATCTACTGCCAATCATTAGCGGACCGGAGTTCTGCTGTGGCGACCCCTAACCGGGAAAAGCTGAAAGATACAACAAACTTATGGTAAAAGGATCTCTGAACTCCAAGTTCTTTCATCAAAGTTTCCATACACTATCTTTCATAAAGACAGGATCACTTTATGAACCAACTTTTCTTTTTTACCTAAAGTGGCTTTTGAATCTAGCATTAACCAAACTATTAATTTACCTGTCTTCTTCCCAAAGTTTTCAAATGCACACAATCCCCAAATTATATTTTTGTTAAACTTTCACAAATAAAAGTGTCATATTTTGGAAACTATACTACCAAGACATCAGGCATAAAGTTTCACATGACAACAAGAAATTCCTCTGTGAGTACATGTTTATTGAGATATTTACAGCAATATGAAAACAGGTGCTTAATTGTATAATTAACAATATAAATAACACTGACTCTATCTAAAGATGGGCAACTTACAGTGCAAATATCCTAAGATAGTTTTCTTCAAGAACATCTAAGGTTTCACTGGATATCTTGCAATAATTTTTAAGTCACATGTTTTTTAAGTATAAAGTACATATAGAAATATTTTTTATATTCATAATTGCTAACAGTTAACAGTAGCCCAGGAATAATATGTGACATAAATGGACATTTACAATGAGCTATCCTACATCCAACCATGACATTTCACACAATACCCCTGAATAACATGCATGGCTTTTAGCTTTGAAAATATGAACATAAATATGAAAATACAATTAAGTGACAAATTAATCAATTTCTCTTCTGCAGGACATCCTAGATTAACAATGTTAATATCATTTTGTTAATAACTCATTGCACTTTCAAATAATGCCTAGTATTAGCTGATAAGTCAAAGAAGCCAGGACCAAAAATGGTGTGGATCATACAAATCTATGGGTGTGAACTGGAAGTATACAAAAATGACATTATAGACTTGAGTGAGTTAAAGAATAGCTGTACAGATGTCAGCCAGGTTTCCATAGGGGAGGACTCCTGAGTAAGTTATTGTAGTTTGATGATGTTTGTGATACAGATAACTGTGGTGTCATCTACATACTGTAGCAGGAATGCAACTTTACAGGCTTTATGTAGGTCATTGATGAAGGTGTTAAAGAGAGTGGGTCCCAAGATTGATCCTTGTGGTACACCAACTGGGATGGGAATGAATATTCTTGTTGCCATTTGACAGCTTGAGTTCCATTTTGGAGGTAACTATGAAACTATGACATAGCTGGGGTGTTGAGTCCTACGTTATGAAATTTGTGTAAAAGAATTAAAATCAAATTGTTTAAACTGTGTTGCTGTTTGTACTTGCCATTTGGTGCAAGAATGACTGAAAGGGTTCCTACAAGTAGTTAATTCCCTAAGTTAACAAACATACAATAAAAAATGTTTCTTGATGTGATATTTTATGTTAATTTCATAACTGTGTAAACCCACTATACATAAGCCCCTTTTCAGAGGTGATTTGGAGCACTGCTTGTGAAGGTGTCTTACTTAGAATCACACAGTAAGTACACGAAGACTAAAAAATTTAAACCCTGGGCTGTATTAGCAACAGAGAGCTTAAGCTGCTATACTAGGCTATCAGATTTGATATTTTTACCTTTTCTTTCTGATTATATATAGAAGCATATATCATTTTTTTAAGTGTTTTGCTATAGCTTCAATTGTATTTTTTTTTAGTTTTTGTTACATGCTATTTCCTTCATATTTTACATGGGAGAAACTGGTTTGTACTGAACAAGTAAGGCATAAAACTAATTTATTTGTTCTTCTTAAAGCATTTTTATCACCTTTAAATGACTGTCACTCGAAACTGAAGGCAGTTACTGTCTACACTGGCAGTAAACAAGAATGTTCAACCCCATGAAGTGGCCTGAATATCATTAGCATAGTGCCATACAAACATGTATCATTTTTTTCAACTAGTTCAGGCTTAAAATATTCATAAGAGGAATCATTTTCTTTTTTTCTTTAGTTTTAAAACAATAGATAAACAAATCAATTATAAAATAAACAACTGTTTACATAGGTCCACAGCTGATCAGTACATCAATGTAATACCTATCAACAACAATTAATATTTTTTCAAGCAAGTTTTTAAGTTTAAGGCAAGATTTATATGAATGTACAATATTAAAAATTCTCATCTTTATAATATGCAATTCACTACTGCAAAAATGTTTTGCCATACTAATAAATTCAGCACTTGAGGTGTAAGGGGGTACCTTTCCTTTTCCAGTTTTTAGAAATTACTTTTCCTGCTATAGCAAGAACAGACAAAAGAAGAGACATTTGGCTTTTTTGGAATTATCTCAGGAATTGGAGCATTAAATAAAACTGAAGATTTAGAAATATAACATCTATCTGACCATTGAGCTTGAATGAAGTTATTAATTTCTTTCCAAAGAGGGGTGATGACTTCACATTCATATACCATATGCATCCAATCAGCTATTATTTCAGAATTGCATTTCCTGCATTTAATTCTATTTGATTTATAAATAATTATAATTTTGTCAGGAGTGACACAAACTCTGTGTTGAATTTCCAAGTGAAAATTTTACAGTATAATGAAGATATGGATTTATCTGTAGGGTTTAATATTATTTTATTCTATTCTTCAGAGGAGTCTTTCTTATTAATTTTTGAGGAATAGTTACAATAGGAATTATATAAATATGTAAAATTTTACTTAAGAATTGTAACTATTCCTCAAAAATTAATAAGTAAGACTCCTCTGAAGAATAGAATAAAATAATTATTTTTCATTGCATTATTATGTGTTAAGAATTCCAATAATTTGGGAAACAATTTCTTATCTAGGTTAAATATGTTATTTATCTGTGTGTTGACAAAGTCTCAAATATTTGCAAAATTTACCAATTCTCAGGATCTTGACTGTATCTGGACCTTATTTTTTCAACAGATTATATATCAGTATCAGTATCATTTAAGAATTGATGCCAATAAATTAAGTTACTGTGTTGTTTCAACCCTAGCATTTTGTTGAAGTTATGAGTTTATAAGCAGTCATTTGTATATGCAATTGGAAGCACAGAAATATTAAGTTTTTAATACAATGGTTAAAATATGTGAACTTTTGGAAGGAAGAAATGGATGCTATTTGAATAGGGAATTTGAGAAGAGGATATAATTCCATTTAGACAAAAATCTTTTGATAACCAGATAAAACTATTAGGGACTATTTGTTTATGACTGGTTGTGGTGTATGTATTATTTACTAATAACATTTCTTGATGTGTTTGTTTATATTTTGAATCATAAGATGAAGTTATCCAAAATGCTATAACTTTAAGTTATTGAAGTACCATACAACTGAATATCAGGAAATGATATTCCACCACTATCCCAACCTTTTCTGTGCCAATCAAAGAAACACTTGGTGTATTAGGACGACAAAAATTTCAGTAGAATATTATTTATCTTCTTCATCATTTTTTGGTGGAGATAGTACTAAAAATTGTAAGATAAACAATATTTTAGGGAGAATTACCATCTTAGTAAGCATTAATCTTTCTTCCATGATAAAGAAGAATCTGTTCCAATTTGTGACTAAACTTAAAATTTATTAACCATCTGTTGAAAGTTTATTTGTATCATTTTTTACTATTAGATATAATGGTTATACTAAGGTATTTCATTTGATTGCTATTCCAATTAAAGTTAGAATATTTTTGTACGATTTTCTTTTAACTTTTTATTAATTAATAATATTCTTGTTTTATTACGATTAGAGGAATCATGTTCTGGCAGCTCCAAAAATAAAAAGACACAAAGTATGTAAACAATAATACCACCATCCTTTTGTGGGCTGATTTTGCTGGTTGTATGACTGTTTCCTTTATTTAATCAAGCTTCTATTACCATTTTTATGTGTAATTTATTACTGTTTTAATATGCATTTGACTTGATGTAGTGTATACATTTTTTGTATTGTATGCTTAAAGGTATATATGTGGTTAGTGTGATTGAATTTCTTTGTTTTTCTGTTATGATAACTGCTGTACTTGTCTGCATATACAGTATACTTTACTTCTTGTCTCTTCTTGTAATGTTTGTTTTGCTGTTTATTGAGTTTATACTTTCACTTTTTTCAGGAGGTTATGTATTTATGTGGATACCTTTTATTGTTTCTTATTAGATAATATACTTACGTTTGAGTTTTTAGTTTTTTTCTGCTGGTGTAAGCTATGTTTAAAATAGCATCACACTTTATATATATATATATATATATATATATATATATATATATATATATATATATATATATATATATATATATATATCTATATATATATATATATATATATATATATATATATGTGTGTTATTTTTTAATATACATTTTGTAATGTATTTGAGTTTGTGTGTGTTTCTATGTTTCTGTTTTTTTTTTTCTGGGCCATTTCTATATGTAGAATTTTATCTTTGCCAAATAGTTATTCCAGAAGGTGCAGTTAGTTATTTGAAGATTGTCTGAGGATGGCATAGAAAATCATACTATAATTTATTTTTCTGGGAAGGAGTATCTTTCTTCTTAAGAGATTTATGGATAAATATCCCTTTTACTTCTTTAGTTCATCCAGTCAGGGTTGGTGTTTTTGCCTGGACATTTTTTAAATTTATATAGAAAATGGGCAAAGAAAGATAATCTCACTGATCAAAGTTCCAAAAGAGTATATTAATATACAAATTGAGTCCAATAAAAATAGGAGCACTAACTTATAACACTAAATCCATAAGACAATGGAACAAATATAGATTCAGAAACGCTGCATCTAAAAATATTAATTCTCTTAAAAGAAAGTGTCATTGTCTTTATGATGTTCATAACAAGGTCAAATTGTAGACTTAGCTCTGAATGTTTAGCAATGGATATAAAGAAGAAAATCTGGAAGACATTGAAAACTTTAAAATAGATGCAGCAATCACTGCTTTTGTGAATTAAAGAAAATGTACATAAAGGAATCCAAGAAGAGAAAAGATAAAATCGGATTTAACAGGACAAGAAGATTGTGAAAGGGAATTATAAGTAGTCAACAAAAAAGAAAAAGAATATGAGAACACTTAGAGGAAAATGGAATTTGGAATATTTCTCATAACTGCTTTTCTGAAAATACAAGGTACAGAAAGTTTGGAAACTTGTATGATATAAAGAAGAGTTTGTAGTTTCAGGAGCATGATTGGTGACTGTTAACTTAGTTAACTAAAAAGTTAAGTGAAAGAGGAAGGTAAGGGAAAGGAAATGCAAATACTGAAATAACAGTAGGAGGAATAATAATAATACGAGACATAATGCATTTTGGCAGAAAGAAAATGGGAAGAGGTGATAGAAAACACTAAGCCCTTTAGGAAGTTAGACCCTTCAAAAGATCAACAAATAAGGATTTTACATCTGCGGCTATGTACTGTTACACAATTACACATAGATTGAAAGAAAAAGAGAACATCATTGATGGAAATATGGCAAACAGAATTTGGAAATGCTTCATATGTTCTGGAGGTACCAGTAGGTAATGGCAGAATGATAAAAGGCAGATGAAAAAAACAGAGACTAATTAAAAAAATACATGAATGTAGGATATGATTGGGCTTCAATTGATTCAGACAGAATTAAAGGAAAAGAAAAAATGATGACAATGACTTGTCAAGATACGCTAACTGGATGGAAGTAAGGACATTCTGTTTAGCAATCAAGAAAATCACATCATGGCCAAGATTGGTAGGTTGAGTGCAGCAGAATGTAATTGCTCTGTACTATTATAAAGTTTTTGACATGATTTTATTATGAAATTTGATCTAGAAAGTGATAGAAGTGAATGAAATTATGTACTTTGTCTCATAATCAATTTTAGTCCAAAATTAATTATTCAAAACTCCTGCCAGACTTTATCATAACAGACCTATTGAAGGATGTCAGTTTCCAAAATTACTGAGCAAGAGACCATCTCTACAAAGAAGGATTTCCAGAAAGCATTGTATTTCATGCAATAATTATCCTTAAATAAACTATATACAAGAGAATGACAAAAACAGTTTGAACTTCTAAAAACTACGATCCAACAAGAAAATGCTCACATAGATAACATGGAAACAAGTTTAAATGTCATTGCTGGAAGACTGAGTGAACAAGAAAACCATACTAAATTTTTTCTAAAGCAAAATGACTGTCTAGTGGATCAGATGGATGACCTAGAAAGCTGGAAAAGAAAAAGTAATGTTAGAATTTTTGGTATATCTGAGAAAATGGAAGGAGAAAACATGGCTAATTTCCTCATCAGCTGGAATCCAGAAGTGTTAAGCCTTCTGGAGGGCATCTCTCCAAACATCCAGTTAAGGAACAAAACCCTCCAAGGTCTATAATTGTCAGCTTTATCTCACATCCGAACAAAGAACTTGGTATTAGAACTGTCTGAGCAAATCCCACTCTGAAAAATTGTAATTTTGTCATTAAATTTGATATGGACTATTCAAAGGATATTATTAAACAAACAAAGGCATGCTTACTACAGGTAAAGCTCCTATGAAAATGGGATTATAAATGCCACATCTATTTCTGGCAAGATTTAGAATCTTTTTTTTTTTTTCAGATGGAACAAGTACTTTTGACTCTTTGATAGATGTCTTTTATAAATCTAAATAAAATCAGCAATCTTCAGGACGAAACCTGGACCAGAGGTATACAAGCCTAAAGAGAGAAGCAGAGAGACCTGGATGAAAAACTGTTGGCTCTAACAAAAGGAAAAAGAACATTAATATACTAGGCTGTTGTGTTTACCTAAATGAAGTATACTCTTTGCCCATACAGTCAGAGGGATATTAAAGCTTCACACAAGACTATGGGCTGATTTTAGAAAACTTTGTTGCACCACGCTAAGTGAATTTACATGACAAGTGGCCACAAGCAGGGTGTAATTCAGAAAAAAAACTACATGGTATGGCTAGGAAAAATAATGTAGTCAGCACAAACAAACCAAAGAGTAGGTCAACTGTTCCAGGAGGAAAACCAAATGAACAAAGAAGGAACACTCCTGAAGAAGTACTTGACCACATGTGGCTATTCCAAACCATCCCCAGGTTATTCCTTGCCTAAGCAGATACACCTGCAACACCACTGGGGTAGTCTGTGTGGCTCTTTGTTCTGCATGTCCTGGTTTTTATATTGGCAAACTACCTTACTCTGTAGGGGATAATTATGGCAAATCCTTTTAAACTGTGATGTTTTGCCTGGCTTGAATGAACTTGTTTCTCTTGTCCAGTTTTAAAGAGAAGGCCTGATAAGTTGAAGCATTAACACTCTCTGTCAGACCTACATTTTTTATTATATTTAAGTTTGTTTTACAGGGATGTGTTTTAGTCTGATGAACTTCTTGTATTAAGAACAAAAGCACTAAATTGTTAAATTCTGAGAAGATCTACTGTTTGGTTTATTTATGCTGGTTCTTGTTTTTTACCTTAAGGTTGGTCATGTCATTGCAAGATTTGTTGGCACTTCCACTTCTACTCATGCAGTGCCTTCCACTGATGTGCAATGCAACAGACCTAGTGGATTTACAACTTTGAATGTCCCTGACGGTGTGGTTTCATTTTTCACCAAGTTGTTGGCCTTTTTAATGCAGGAATTTTTAATTCTCAGACTGGCAATTTGAGTCCATGGATTAATAATATTGTGGTACAGAAAACTGCTTCTGATGAGACTCCTTCTCTGCAATTCTCAGTCATCACCAGAACACAGCTCTCAGGCTCTAGTACTTGATTCGCTTACATCAAAACAATATCTGGATTACTGCTTATCCTTTTCCTAGTCCTTTGAACAGCAACATGGATCTTCCACAGGCCAACAAAGAAGTGGAAACAGAATGAAGAAATTTACAACAAAAGACTGAGGCTCTTGGTAATAGATTTACCAAGTTTAAAATCTTACAGTTTTGCTTTTTTATTTTATGTATTAAACAAGGGCCTTCAGTACCGCAAATTTCCTAATGGGGTGGAATAGGATTCACCATTACACAAGGAGCCATGTACATTTTTCTATATGAGTTATATGGAATATCTTAGCATTTTAATTAATGTATAATAACAGTACTTCAGATGAACTTTCTAAAGAAATTATGGAAATAGATAATCACATAAATTCCAACCTCTTATTTGAAACAAAGCAAGATGAATGCAGTGAGGTCTTTTTTAAGCTGCAAAATCATACTGGTTTTGTACATTCACAGAAAATCAAAAAACTTAAAAGGGACAAAAAGGAATATGTAGCAGGGAGTGTGTGTTCTGTTGCTAACAGCATTAAGACCTCTGTGATTCACTGCTTGGATACAGCACCTGTTGCTTCACACCGAGATCCATATGCAACTTGTGATATCAGATTTCTTGAACCCTCTGTGTCTTTTTTAGAGGAACAACTGCTGAAGCATTCAGAGAGATGTGAAAACAAGAGGGGGCAGTATGGCCCATACAAACAATATTCAAAACAGATTTGTGGTAAGCACGCTGGAGAAGAGGTCCCAGGAATTGATGATTTTTTTTACTGCTTATCACCTGCTGATGTTCTTCAGGTTCATGAACACTTATTCACAAAAGGCTTCACTTTCATTCCTGAATGACGTCTTAATGTGGTTGATACTATAACTGAACTGAAAAATCTTAGTACACAGACTTAATATTGCTCTGTTAATGGAAGGGGGTATTAATTCAGTTCAACCTACATTGGGTCTCCAGCGGAGATCTCAATGGAACCCACCTTTACAACCATCTTTAGCTGCTCTTGAAAGATTCTGTATAAATGACATTTGAGCCTTGGCATCCAACCCACTGCAACATAAATATTACAATTCAACCCTAAAAGAACAGCAAGCATTCTGTGAGTTGTCATGTAACCCTGAGATCAGGATCATGAAACCTGGCAAGGGGTAAGGGGTTGTTTTGATGGACAAAACTGATTATATTGGGAAGACGCAGAATCATATCGAGTGTAAATTAAATTTGTCACTCATACCAACATATTGATATGGTTCTTTATGATTTATTCTTGTACAGTGACTTCTCAATGGAGGAATACAATGTTTTGACTGTGAGGAAGCCATGTATTCCTATACTTTTTGATACACCAAAGATAAATAAGGACAGAGTTAATCCTCCAGTGAGACCTATTATATTAGTGTAAGGTTCTAAGATGGAACCACTAGCCATTTTTGTTGACCAAAACTAAAACCTTTCATCACAAATGTTTCCACCATCCTAAAAAACTCACAGGATTTCCATAGTAAAATCTGGAAGTTCCATTATGAGCCGAGTGATATTTTGGTCATGGCAGATGTCAAGGACTTGTTCACTGATATTCCAGTCTTCTGGACTTGAATGGTTTCATGAAATGTTTCTACTAACATATTTGTGTCTCCATGTGACATCAACACTATTTGTATTATGATGGACATAGGTCAAAGCAACAACTTTTTTACATTTGAGAATTAATTTTTTAAGCAATCCTCTGGTGTGCCAATGGGGGCGGCCTGCATTCTAACCTTTGCTAATCTGGTTTTATGCCACCGTGAGCACTTGTTTCAAAAAACAATGAATTCTGGCCCTTCATTTGATTATATTTTCAGTTCCTGGATGATTAGATGATATTTTTATTGCTTGGAGTGGCAATTTGGATGTACTTAACCACTTTTTTCAATAAATGGTTATAATACTTCCTCCCTGAAAGTCTCTTTTAACATTCAACTTGTAAGTATTTCTTTCCCTGATTTATATTTCTACAAGAATTTGGCTAACAGACATTCAGAGCCTTTTCCAGTGGCTACTTAAATGTTTGTAGTGATCATTCTTTCAAACAAAAAAGGGTGTTGTGAAGGTACAATTCATCAGTCTTTCCAGAATTGTATGTGAGGATGAAAATTTTATTAAGGAATGTATTTTGCCAGAGAATATGTTTCTTAATCATGCTTAACCTAATAGCTTATTGGGGGAAGTCTTTGATTTTATCCAGTCAGGTAGACCAGATGGTTATGCATCCATCTTGAGAAAACCTTTAAATTGATGTTGTCATTTTCATTTGTTCCTCAACGAATGGGTGTGGATCCGATCCTTGGCCATTTTCTTTAGCTTCTAGGATCCGACTCTCATAATACCCATGATCACTGTATTACCCCAGATCTTGTTTGTCACTCTTCAAGATCTTTTGGGATTACTGCTTCTCGAACTCTAATGGTTTTTGTGAGTGAATTAATCTTGTAGCTCCATACTTTTTCCATTCGATTTTTGCATCTTTATATATATATATATATATATATATATATATATATATATATATATATATATATATATATTTCCTTACTATTTTCCAAATTTATTCCTACTGTAAGGTACTCTAGGCTTACCATTGCTAGTAATTTATTTTTTCCAGCCTCATCCTGAGGTATTCTTTCTGTACCATAGTTGGTAGTACTTCCCTTTTTCTTTACCTTTAAAAAAACATTTTTCTATAGTCTTGTTATGACTATGACAGGTAGTTTTACTACCTTTTTGCTTCTCTTTAGTTTTTGGTGTTTGACTTGTGAGTTTTAGTATGCCTGATAAGCTTACTGGATTTAAAAAGTGCACTTCTTGTGGGCATAAGATCCCAAACTCTGATGCCCACTGTTTGGGGCCTTTGCATCTGAATACCCCCTTCGCCATTTGTGCAGCTTTTAATGACAGGGCCATTAGCAACCTCAGGAATAAACTAATATTGAAAGGCCTTCTTCCAGCTTCTGCTTATTCTGCTGCTTCTTCATCATCAGGGCCTCAAAATGCCTCTCAGAAAACTAAATAGACTAGGGAACATTGTAAACTCTCTTCCTCAAAGTGTCCTCAGTATGCACCTTCCTTTGAACCTCCTGTGAAGGATTCCAAAAGCACTGATGCAAAAGCTTTGGATTCTATATCTGTTCCTCGGCTCTGTACACCTAGATTTTCCCCAGAGTCAGTTTCACCAAGGTTAAGGTCTCCTTATCTTCAGGAGACCCCTAAAAAGTCTTCCCAGTCACCCTCCACCCCTTCTTCAGTTAGGTCTTCCTGTAGTCTGTTAGAGTCAGAAGTGGATAGGATGATGAGAAGATTTCTGAGAGCACAGACTCAGATGGGGGTCCTGATGGCTCCATCTCCCATCAGATCCATGAGCCTTAAGCCTTCTTGCTTCTTTTCTGACTTGATGTGCTGCTTCAGAGTCCTCAGATCCAAGATCTCTGAGAGTCGAACTGTTGGATACAAGATTTTGACATCCTCGACTCCTGCGACATCCCTGACCTGATTGGCTCTGACTCCTTTGCAGTATGATGGCTTTCAGAGCTGAAGCATCAGCATCAAATCCAAGGGGTTGACTTTGACCCCAAAATTTTCAGAGCCATTGCTTCCTTTTGGAGCCTTGGTGTTGGATAGCTTGGCTCTGACTCCCTCTTTGGATCAGTGGGTTCAGGCGCCATGGGAGTTGTCTGGTCCAAAAGCTTCAGCTCCGGTGGGATTGTCCTCAGTGTCTTCTGGACCCTCGATGTTCAAGGTGGTGGAGAGGGCATTGTCACAACCTAGACTGGCTTCAGCTCTTCCTTCCTTGAATCCATGACTCCAACTTCCTTTGGATCCTGTGACTGGCTTCTCTCATCCTACATCTCAGGGACAACCAGCCCAGATGAGCTTCCAAGGTGTTTCACCAGGGAGCTTTAAATTTCTTCTGACACTTCACCAGAGCACCCCACTGAGGAGGTCCCTTGGAAGTATGGAGCTAAGGAAAGGAGGCACCAGGATTCCCCACAGGAATTCTTCACAGAAGACACTGATTTTGATGAGGAGGAAGAGTCCCCTAGATCTCCACCAAGGGATGTCTCATTCGGAGACATCTTAGAGATCCTTTGCCAGAAAGCTGGTTGGTCTGCCCAAAACACTTCCCAGGAGGAATCCGTGTTCTTGGAAGCCTTTGGGTCTAGACTATACTTCTTGGGTTACCCTGCCTTCAGATGAGCTGATAGACCTTGTATCCTGCAGAGTAGGGAAGGAAACAGACTCCATAGAACCGATACCTAAGCACCAGATAAGATTCTTAGTGCCCCATCAGATAGGTTACAGTGGATGTTGGGTGTTCCTTTAGATGCCATGGTCATTGCAGCAGCTACTAAGAAGGAGTTGGCTCAGCAGAGTTCCTCTGCCCTTCCCCCTAACAGGGAGTCTAGGGCATTGTACAGGTTTGGGAACTGAGTGCATGCTTCAGGGGCCTTCACTTTATGGTTGCTGAATTATTTGGTGCATTTCTCAAGGCTAAAGAGAGAATTAATCAAGGAACTCTCTAACGTTCCACCAGGGACCATATCTGTAGAGGAACAGAAGTCCTTTTCTTCATGAGTGGCCACCCTACATTCCACTACTAACACATCCATGAGGTTAATCTCACACGCAGCTGAAAGTTCCTCACAGGCTGCTGGTTCAGGCATAGCCATTAGAAGATATGTCTGGATGTGGTTGTGTGTTTTTGCAGAGTCCTTTAAGGCTTTATTCATTGATGCTTCCTTTGATGGATCTTCCTTATTTTGGACCAACAGTTAAAGTCACACTCTCCTGCAGTGAGAAGGATGGAAAGACACTGTTTGCCATGGGAATCCACATTTCTACCCTGCAAAGAGCCTTTTCCAGGAATCAACACCATGGTGGGAAGATGTGGTTCAGAAAATCCCAAGGATATTTGCAAGAATTGCATGGAGATTTTTCCCCCAGAGACATCGGGGGAAATAACTATAATGGTAGACAACGCCTTTGTGGCAGAGGGGATCCACAGAATCAAGGTACTTAGGTCTTTTCAACACTCCTGAAAAGTTAGCTGACTTTCCCTCTCTGGAGGCAGTTGGGGGTGCTTATCATTGCACTCAAAAGCCTGGACAGCCAGCACACAAGATTCTTGGGAGCAAAGGATCATATCCATGGAAACTTCATTCTCTTTTCCCAAGTTCCTACAAAGAAGAGAGAAAGTCTTCCCAATGTTCCACCCAATCAGAGGAAACAAGCAGTTCTAGAAATTCAAAAGCTGCTGGACAAAAGAGTCATTGAGGGGGTCCCCCAGACTAAAGAGGATCTGGAATTTACTCAAAGTTCTTTTTAGTGCCAAAGAAAACAGAGGACCTGATACCCATTTTGGATCTCAGTTATTTGAACCAGATGATCACTGTTCAATCCATTCTGCCTCTCCTTCAGCAGGACGACTGGATGTGCTTTGTAGATCTTCAGGATGCATACTGTCATATAAAAATGAACAGATGCTCCTGAAGATATCTACATTTCTGGCTGGGAGCCAGTCATTATCAGTTCAGAGCCCAAATCATTGGTCTCACCACAGCCCCCAGGGTGCTCACCAAATGCCTGACAGTGATAGCAGCTCATCTAAGACTGTGAGGATTCAGAGTGTTTCCATATTTAGAGGACTGGCTCCTAACCAGACTGACCAGGCATCTTCTGGAAAAAGCCAGAGATTATTTCTACTTTTATCTCAATCCCTGGGGATTACAATAAATCTGGTAAAGTCTCAATCTCAACCAGTTCAAGCCTTGGATTTTATAGGGGCTCATCTAGAGACAGTCAATTACCTAGCTGTTCTGCCTCAAAATAGAATTCTTACTCTGAAATCACATATCAATCAAGTTCTGTCTCATCCTGCACCCCCAGCATGATTAATACTCCAAGCCCTAGGGTCGATGGCTGTTGCAATAACTTTACTACCCACCGCTCATCTTCATATGAGAATTCTTCATGAACTGTAGCAGTGCAGTGGTCTCCCACTAGAGGAATCAGTCCTATCTTTTAATAACATCTTTCTAGAAATACTTAACTCCTTGTCCCCCATTAGGAAACTGAGGATCAAAACTCACTTTGGCTCCTGGTTAATACAAACCACCTAAACAATCATGAATAAGAGAGATAGAGCATGGAAAAAATGAAAGCAATCCAAATCCTTCACTGATCTTCAAACCTACAGAGAGCTCCAAAGCTTAGCAAAAAAAGGTTACCCTTGATAAACAAAACTTTTTCCGTAAACTACTTGAAAATCCACACTTCAACCCCCATAAATTCTGACAATCTGTAAACAAACCCATCTCCCCTCCAACCCCTGTCCTAATAGCTTTCCCACAGCCACTGCTACTTTCCTCAATAACGTTTTTATTGACCCCATCTGCACCCTGACCAAAAATGACATTAATGACCTGTCTAAAATGTTGGCAAAATGTATCCACAAACAGCTCCTTGATTACCTCCTCCAACTTCTTAGCCCCTCTCAGCATGGCTTCTGCCCAAAACACAGTACTACCACTGCTCTTATATCTTTCATAAACACCATCGCACTATCCCGTGACATTAGCAAGCTAGTTTTCTGCCTGTTTCTCAATATTTCCAAAGCCTTCAACACTGTCTCCCACAGACTACTACTTTTCAATCTAGCCTGTCTAAATCTGTTTAATTCTTCACTATCTTGGTTCTCTAGCTACCTCTCTAACAGATTCCAGGCTGTAAAATGGCAATCTAGCTTCTCACTCTTCCTTCCTGTCCAAGCAGGGGTTCCCTAAGCCTCCATCCTTGGACCCCTGCTTTTCAATATCTTTATTAATGACCTTTACTCCTCCTGCCAACTCTCCACCATTATTCAGTATGCAGACAATTCCACAGTCATTTCCTGCTCTGACATTACTCACCTTCATACCCTCACCCAAAACTGCCTTCAGTTGGTCGAAAGATGGCTTACTTCTAACCAGCTGGTATTGAATCGTAAGAAGACTAAACTTCTTGTATTTCTCCCTACAGCTCCCCAGTATCATAAAACTACCATCTCTGTATCCTTGCTGAACAAAACTTTCATTTCCACTGAACCTCACACAAAACTCCTCGGAATAACTATCGACGACCAGCTAAAGTTTGATCTCCATACTCAGCAATGCATAAAAAAGACTCATCAAAAACTCGGACTCCTATACAGACATAGAAAATATCTCACTCAGTCCTCCAGACTCTCCCTTGCAATCCTCCAGACTCTCCCTTGCCCAAGCCTTCTTACTCCCCACATTACTCTATGCAGTCCTCATACTCACAAACCTCCAATTAAATCTCCTGACTAAGCTAGAACTTACCTATAACAAAATAGCTAGATTTGTTTCTAATCTACCCTATCATACTCATCACTGTATAGCCCTAAAAAAACCTGCAATGGCTTGAATTTCAGCACCAAATTCTACCATCCCAGCTTCTCACAACTTATTCAGTCTTACATGATCCATCATTCTGCTCCTCTCTCTATACTCTCATCCTGCCTTATACCATCTATGCTGTCAGTAGTTCTCAACAGAACCTATTGCAAGTTTATAAGCCTAAAAAAATGTTGGCAAACTACTCTACAGCTACTCTGTCACAAACACTTGGAACAAACTACCGCTACATGTCAGATCTATCTCTAACTCCAGCTCCTTCAAAATAGCACTGCAAGATACCTACCGCAAGTCATGGTCATGCCCTTGCAACGACCCAACATAAATTATTTTCCTGTCAGCTATATATTCTGAGTACTTCTCCCCCTCTCTAAACTGCAACATCTATATAATTTGATTAGACTACACTAATTTTGACTGTTTGCTTCTACTATCCTAGTCTTTTGCCTACTTCCTACCTAGGTTGCCTTTCCCCCTAATTAGTACCAGTGATTTTTTTTCTTCCTGTAGCTACTTTTCATTCAACCTCTCATTGTACCTACCTTTCTTCTTGGCATACAACTGCTATTATCATAGTATTTTCCTCCTGCATTAATATAGATCATCTTTAGGTAGCTTTCCTTCTGTTGCACCTTTGGCAAAATTGTATTATGCACAGCACATTTTTTATTATTATTATTTTCTTTTCTTTCCTGCACAAAAACAAATGTTATTCTCATATTGTTAAGTCTTGTTTATCCTGTTAGTAATTTTACAATTGTTATTTTTACAATCTTGTTAAGTAATTTATAATTGTTATCTACTGTTGTTTTCTGTTTTTTGTTATGTTGTGGAGCTTTTCTCCGTGGGTCTCTGCTGAAAAGGGGTCTCTATCCAGTCAGACTAACCCAGTTCACAGACCTGAAATAAAATAAAATAGTTTTTATCAACTATCTCTGTGACATCCAATGAAATTATCTCAGGTTTGCAGAACATCTTCACTGTGGTAGATGCATTCCAAAGAGATTTATCAAAACTGCCCACTTGTCCTTCCTCCCTGATAGCCATGTTGACCACGGATGCCTCTCAGTTAGGGTGGGGGGGCATTACTTGGCATGAACAGTTCAAGGCACATGATCCTAAGAAGAGACCAATTTGCTTATAAATGTTCTAGAGATGAGAGCAGTGCTTTTAGCATTGCAGGATCTTCAGAACTCTCTTCCACTAGGAACTATTGCTATCCAGACAGACAACATGTCAGTAGTCTGGTACATTAACAAACAAAGGGCAACCAGTTCTTACCCCCTATGCTGAGAGGCAATGAGAGTTTGGCAATGGGTGATCTCCTCCAACTGCTTTCTATTAGCAACACATATATTGGGGAAAGCCAACATATTAGCAGACAAGCTCAGCAAGACCATCCTGACTCCTCATGAGTGGTCTCTGAATCAATCAGTGGCAAAGATGGTCTTCCACAAATGGGATCAACCATGCTGCAATCTGTTTGCCTCTCCCCACCACGACAAATGCAGTAAGTTCTTTGCCTTAATTCTCCCTCAGGGACAGTCACTGAGGGATGCTGTAGTTCATGTTTGGCCATGAGGGTAAGCAGTCTCCTTTATGCTTACCCTCCCCTACCCTAATATCCAAGTTTCTTCAGAAAGCCAGTCAGTTGAAGCACAAAATAATCCTCATTGCACCCTTCTGGCATCAGCAGACATGGCTAGGTATTCCAGGCTTTCCTCTCTAGTTCATTGAATCCTTTCTTTGTCCCACAAACTTTCAACCAGAAGGATTTGTAAGAGTAAATGGAAAAGATTTTCTTTGTCAGCTCATCAAAGAGACCTAGATCCTTTTACTTCTCCAATCTCATCTATTTTAGATTTCCTTGTCTCTATTTTTAAAATGGAGTAAGATTTTCTACCATTAAAGAGTAGTTAGTAGCCATCTCCAACTACCACATCGGCGATAAGATTTCTCCTTTAGCTTTAACTAAGTTATGCAAGGCCTTCCTAAAAGGTACAGTTTTGCTTAGATCTCCAATTTGAGATCCCACTCCACCTTGGGATCTGACTTAGGTATTACAATCTTTACTACATTCTCCATTTGAGCCCTCAGCTAACTTAGATCTTAAGGTTTTATCTTGGAAAACTGTCTTTTTGGTGGTGATTACTTTAGCCATATGAGTTTCAGAACTCCAAGCACTCTCTGCAAAAGCACTGTATCTAATTTTTCTAAGGATAGGCCTACCCTGCACACTAATCTTTCCTTTCTACCTGAAGAAGCCTCTGAATCAAACATCAATCAGTCATTAACCTAGCAGTTTTCTTTCCAAATTTTGAAAATACAGGAGAATATATCCTTAATCTTTGATGTACATAGACAACTTTGTTTTTTTACCTACCTAGAACCAAGGTGTTTAGAAAAACAGATCAGTTTTGTATCTCCTTTTCCAACACCAAGATGGGAGAACCAGTTTTGAAGGTTACTCTAGCAAAATGGATAACAGATTGTATTTCTCATGTTTATTCCTCGAAAGGCCTAACCTTGCCAAAACAACTGAAGACACATTCAACCAGGCCAATGGCTACGTCAGCTGCTTTTTGGGCTACAGCTTCCATTGATGGCATTTATGTAGTTGCCACTTGGTCTAATGCTCATACCTTTGTTTCTCATAACAAATTGGATATGATCTTCAGGAGCAGAGCATCATTCAGTTTTGCGGTGCTCTGGAATATCCTTCCATGAGTGCCACCCAAAGTATTTGTAGCTGGGGACTCTGTCCCATTCATTGAGGGAAGAATGAAAAGAACAACATCGGATATAAAAGTTATGTTTTCACCATAGTGTTCCATCTGTGTTGTCCATGTTCATTCTTTCTCACCTTCCATCCCACCTTCCTCCTATCTGTGTTTTTGGGAGTGACCTAATAGAATTGTTATTAGGAACCATTGTTCCTGTTTGAGCTCCTGATCTTTCAGCTATCACTGTTCTGTCATAGCTATTTTGAATTATTTTTCCTGTGATTTTGTACAATAGCAGCAAACGTGATTTGAGGTTGTACAGTGATCAGGGGCATTATGGGTAAGGGAGGAGCTCAAATCTGGATCCTAGTAACTAAAGAAAGTGGCTGAGTTGAATCCGAGGATTGGATCCAAACCCATTCATTGAGGAAGAATGAAAATGGACAACACAGATGAAACATTACGGTGAGTACATAACTTTTATTTTAACACCCTCAGAAAAATAATTTGAGTTGACCACACATTATCTATGGTCACACATCATTCCCTAGATGCTGGTGGCATATGCTCTGTTGTTAAGAACAATTGGTCCAGGGTTTCTGGCATTTTTCCTGATCTTAATAAATATGACATCACACCATCTTTTGCATCCAAGTCATTGAACAATATCTGTAACTCTTTTAAGCACAGGATGGCTACTTCATCTACCTATGGTCATTTGAACAAGTGTGGCATATGTAGCCAGTGTTATTACATCTTTGAAGGACCACACATGGTTATTTTGAACCATCCCATGATTATTCCCAACATGACTGGGGTGGTGTAGGTGACCCTTTGTTCTGCATGTTCTGGTTTTTATATTGTAAAAACTAAAATAAGATTAAATAAAAGAATCTGTGAACATTTACATTTCTTCAAAGATGGTGATGAGCATAATGGTTTATTTAAATATTCTTGTTCTTGTTCTTGTAAAGATTTTAAAAAGTTTGTTTTATTTTTGTATTGGAAAAAGTCTTTCGGGACACCAGGGGGTGATTGGCAAGCTACCTTACTTTGTAGAGAATTGTCATGGTAAATCATTTTAAACTCTAGGTGTTTTATCAGGCTTGAATGAATTTGTTTCTCTTGCTCCAGTTTTAAAGAAATGTCTGATAGGTTGAAGCATTAACACTTTTTGAAACACCTGCCCTTTTAGCATATTTAAGCTTGATTTACGGGGATGTCTTTTATTCTGATCAGTTCTTGTAATAGGAATGAAATAGCTAAATCATTGAATTCTTTCAAGTATGTCTTGCTGCATGTTCATTTTTTTGTTTACAGTTCAAATAAATAATGTAATCAGCCATGCAGTATGCCATTGAATGTATACTGAGGTGACGTATATGATACTGAGGCAAAACAAGATGGCAGGGTGATTCAAAAACATCTAAATGCCCTGCAACTATGCTGCACTAGCTGTATATTTGAACTTGGTTGTATGCCTATATTAAAACTGGCAAAAATAAAATACGTACAAAAGCAATGGAATGAACAAGGCAGAAACCAGGCAAGAGGCAAAAGCACAAAAGTCAGTGTTGCTGTATAAGCACAAAAGTCAGTAATGCTGTATAAAAGCACAACAGTCAATAATGCTGTATGAAATCATTCATCATTCATCATGGCAAGGAATCCAAGAACCGCGCAAGAAGTCTTCAAATAATAAAAACAATCCACAGGTTTAATAAAAACTGGTAAACGCTTTCACTGTAGAGCTTCTTCAGACCAAGTACAAACTAAAGGAATCACACTATATATACACATATTATCAAAACTTCATCCAATCAAAGGCTGTTCAAAATAATGAAAAAATTAGCAAATAGCAGACAATTAAATCATTCATCTGAAACAAATGAATGCTCATTCATTCAAATTGCAAAGCAAGCAAAATAAGCAATACTAAAACACATGCTAAAATAGCTGCACTAAAATCTGTATAATAAAGAAACAAAAATATATGTATATAGTAAATGAATGGTTACATAATGCTATGCTCTTAAATGAACTATACTAAACAAGAATGTATAAATATATGAATATATATACAAAAATAAATATATGTAAATATACATACAAATATCATACAGTCCCAAAAATCATTTATGTAACCTTCTTTTCTTTAATAAAGGTTTAATAGAGGCCCTTTCATTAAGGCCTTTTCCTCAGTCAGCATGAAGTATAACAATCCAACAGGTTTCTCTATGCTCAGTATGTATCAGAATATCACCTTCTCTAATACTAGAATGAATAATTTCAATGACTCTGAAATTAAAGGTTTGAGTGTTACCCTGTTCTAACACATGCTTTGAGAGCGCATTATGTAAAGAGCTTTTTCTAATATGATATATATGCTTCCTCATTCTATCACGGAGCACCTTGTAGGTTTTGCCAACATAAAAATAACTACAGGCTGTGCACTCTGCTAAGTAAACAACATGTGGGGTCATGCAGTTTGCTTCTACTTTAAAAAAAAACTCTTTTTGAAGATCTGGATGACAGAAAACATTAGATGTGTTAATAAATATACAAAATTTACAGGTATCACATGGCATAGTGTGCCCCACAACAGGGGTCATGTTGACAGAATTCCTGTCATAACACAAGAGCCTCCTCAAGTTTTTATGATTCTTGAATCTAAACTTGGGAATATCACCCACTATCCTAGCTATATCATCATCAACTTGTAAAATGGGCCAATGCTGTGCAAAAAGATCAGTAACTTGTCTATAATCGCTTGTAAAAAAACAGGGGAATTTTAACTTTATTCATGGTGTTATTTTGACCATTGACGAAACCTGCCTCCAAGGCAGGTCCAAAATATGGTCTCTCTGTGGTTAGCCTCAAATCTTCGAGGTCTGACCATTGTTTGCTGATTTCACTAGCAGTGTATCCCCTGTCCAATAACTTTCTATGCAAACCAGCAAGCTCATGCTGGAAACCATCCAAAGATGGATTTAACCTAGAGGCCATCATTCCCTGTCCTCTGATTAAATTTCTAAAAATATAACCAGGATGCATGCTGGACCTAAAAAGAAAGGCATTTCTATGACATGTCTTACGATGTATACCTGTATTAATTGTGTGCTCGTCCAACTTTTCAATATAAATGTCCAGAAACTCAATATGAGTATAAGACCAATTGTAAGTAAACTTAAGACAGTCAGTTAAATTATTAATAACATTAAAAAATTGTACCAAGTCATCAGGCGACCCTCACCATAACAAAAATAGGTCGTCGACAAAACGTCGATAAAATAACACATGTTCCTTAAAATGTGTAAGAAGGAATAACATATTAAGCTCCCAATGGGCAAGAAACATATTGGCATAGCTATTGGCACACGAAGTGCCCATAGCTACACCATGTTTCTGTAAATACATCTCATCGCAGAAAGTGAAAACGTTCTCAAGAACAATTTCTAGGAGAAAACAAATCAAGTCAATTTGCTTCTCAGAATAATCACTATGTAACCTTACATAAATGATTTTTGGGACTGTATGATATTTGTATATATATTTATTTTTGTATATATATTCATATATTTATACATTCTTGTTTAGTATAGTTCATTTAAGAGCATAGCATTATGTAACCATTCATTTACTATATACATATATTTTTGTTTCTTTATTAGACAGATTTTATTGCAGCTATTTTAGCACGTGTTTTAGTATTGCTTATCTTGCTTGCTTTGCAATTTGAATGAATGAGCATTCATTCATTTCAGATGAATGATTTAATTGTCTGCTATTTGCTAATTTTTTAATTACTTTGAACAGCCTTTGATTGGATGAAGTTTTGATAATATGTGTATATATAGTGTGATTCCTTTAGTTTGTACTTGGTCTGAAGAAGCTCTACAGCGAAAGCGCTTACCAGTTTTTATTAAACCTGTGGATTGTTTTTATTATTTGAAGACTTGCTGCGTGGTTCTTGGATTCCTTGCCATGATGAATGATGAATGATTTCATACAGCATTATTGACTGTTGTGCTTTTATACAACATTACTGACTTTTGTGCTTATACAGTGACACTGACTTTTGTGCTTTTGCCTCTTGCCTGGATTCTGCCTGGTTCGTTCCGTTGCTTTTGTACATAATTTATTTTTGCCAGTTATTTTCTAGCAATGGAAGATTTACCTCTTGGGCTGCTGGTTATAATTATTATACTACTTTTTATCTTTGTCTTATTATCTGCAATCCGTGAGGACATGGTGACAGAACAGCCCTTAACGATCGAGTTGGACTATAACCCTACTAGCAAAGTGAATACTGTGCTACCACCCTTCTCAGAGAGGTTCTCTCAGTATTTGTTGAGAGACAGGAGCTGCCTGTGGCAGTTTGATTTTCGCACGACTGATGATGACGTCACCGGTGAGACTGGGGATTTGGACAGCTTGCAGCACAGCATAGAGGATATTGAGTGTGATTTCCTTAAATTAAAAAGACTACAAGCACAACGTTTGCACTTTGAATTGTGCCTCGAGAAAAAGATAGTACCTCGAGGACTTCGAGTTCTCAACATGCCAACCCAAGGGTCTCAATACCCTGAGTTATTGACACGCTGGCAGAAGCTGAACTTGGAGGTAAATGCCATCTATATGCGCTTACTTATTGATTATTTCAGCCCGGAGGAGGACAGGCTAAGACATTCGTTACAAGAAAAACAAGATGTACTCATTAAGAAATATCGCCATGATGTTTTGACCCCTGTTTTTGAAAGTTTGTTAGATGGTGTAGCCGTATTTGAGCGGAAGCTGGTGCATCAGAAGAAAACTAAAGTCTTGAGGGACATAAATGACTTTCAGAATGGCCATGTCTTTATGTGGCCATGTACCGGACATAATAATGAGGACAATTTTGCAAGGAATAACGTTGTTAAAGTTAATGTCAATCGTGCTGCAGATAGCAGCGATTATGATGCTTCTAATAGATGTACTGTTGAGTCTGTGGGGGATACTGTTAGTGATGAACGTATTCATGATTTAGTTAAAGGGTCCAATACTAGAGTATTAAGTTTTGCAGAAGTAGCTGGAGATGGTGCGGACATGGTGGGCAATCAAGTATCTCCTCCTGGCACTACCGAGTTAGAGCTACAGTCCGACAATCTGGTGCCACTTAGGAGTGTGAATCATACGGGTAGTTTGTACCCAAAAGTTGTAGTGAACAAATATAATAATAAAGGTGAGGATTCAGGTAATGTTGTCAGAACGAAGGATAGAAGTCTTCCCACAGTTGGCATTGAAACTTTTAATACAGCCAGGAATGGCACCATAGATGAACTCCCTTTTGCCCTACCAGTCATTATGGACAAGGGAGGGGGGCAGGGGCGATCAGTCAGCAGAGGGCACCACAAACGCAAATTTTCAGGGGAGTCACATCCGAATCAAACCCTGAAAAGATGTGGGGGAAGGCGCTGAATCATTAATCCTTAATATCGCTGCACATGAGTTGACATTTGAGGAATGTAGGGTCCTTTGTAAGGGTTTAAATTTTATACCCTCTTGCAAGAGCAAGATGTCAGATACAATCTTAGATTTGAAAGTTTTCTGCAGGAATGTTATGTTACGTTTGATATATGGTGGTTCTGATATAGGACCTTTTCCCCGTGATGAAGTGGAACATTATTTTAATTTGAAGAAGCCTAGTAGCTTTATTCCTAGTAATCATCCTTTGGTCGAGGCATACCTTAAAATGACTGAAGAAAATATCTATCATTTTTATGATAATTGTAATAAGTTTAGGAAGCACACCCGATATAACCTTACATATCCAGAAAGGTTAGCTTTGAATCAGTTGCAAAATAATAGTTCTATTGCAATTCACCCAGCAGATAAAGGCGGGCTTATAGTTGTCATGGACAGGTCACATTATCGTCAATCCATGACCTTGATGTTAACTGATGTTAATTTTTATGATAAGATCTGGATTGGGGATGTGCATTATGTTATTTCATCTGTTGGTAATGATATTTTGGATATTTTTTCTGCTCATCTTATCACCGAAGAACTATTTTCTTTTTTGAAAGTAACTGATCCGTTAATTCCATCAATTCAAGGTTTGCCCAAAATCCATAAGCATCCCACCAATCCTCCCATGAGACCTATTGTGGCTGGAGGAGGGTGGGTTACTGAACCACTCTCACTGTATGTTGAGAAGTTTCTGAGACCTCTCATCAGTCAGAATCATACAGTTATAAGAGATTCCAAACAGTTCTTGGTGGATTTATATGAAAATACCAAGGATGTCTTTGATGTCAGTGATGTCATTTATGTTACCTTTGAAGTTCAATTATTATTTACTATGATTCCCAATGATCTGGGCATGCAGTATGTGCATGAGTATTTATCAGGACATAGTGATTATTCTGAGAAGCAAACTGACTTGATTTGTTTTCTCCTAGAAATTGTTCTTGAGAACAACGTTTTCACTTTCTGCGATGAGATGTATTTACAGAAACATGGCGTAGCTATGGGCACTTCATGTGCCAATAGCTATGCCAATATGTTTCTTGCCCATTGGGAGGTTAATATGTTATTCCCTCTTACACGTTTTAAGGAACATGTGTTATTTTATCGACGTTTTGTTAATGACTTGTTTTTGTTATGGCGTGGGTCGCCTGATGACTTGGTAAAATTTTTTAATGTCATTAATAATTTAACTGACTGTCTTAAGTTTACTTGCAACTGGTCTTATACTCGTATTGTGTTTCTGGACATTTATATTGAAAAGTTGGATGAGCACACAATTAATACAGGTATACATCATAAGACATGTCATAGAAATGCCTTTTTTTAGGTCCAGCATGCATCCTGGTTATATTTTTAGAAATTTAATCAGAGGACAGGGAATGAGGGCCTCTAGTTTAAATCCATCTTTGGATGGTTTCCAGAATGAGCTTGCTGGTTTACATAGAAAGTTATTGGACAGGGGATACATTGCTAGTGAAATCATCAAACAATGGTCAGACCTCGAAGATTTGAGGCTAACCGCAGCGAGACCATATTTTGGACCTGCCTTGGAGGCAGGTTTCATCAATGGTCAAAATAACACCATGAATAAAGTTAAAATTCCCATTTTTTACAAGCGATTATAGACAAGTTACTGATCTTTTTGCACAGCATTGGCCCATTTTGCAAGTTGATGATGATATAGCTAGGATAGTGGACAATATTCCCAAGTTTAGATTCAAGAATCATAAAAACTTGAGGAGGCTTTTGTGTTATGACAGGAATTCTGTCAACACTGTCCCTGTTATGGGGCACACTATGCCATGTGGTACATGTAATTTTTGTATGTTTATTAACACAGCTAATGTTTTCTATCATCCAGCTCTTCAAAAGAGTTCTTTTTTATAGTTGAAGCGAACTGCATGACCCCCCCGTGTTGCTTACTTAGCAGAGTGCACAGGCTGTAGTTCTTTTTATGTTGGCAAAACCAACAGGGTGCTCCATGATAGAATGAGGGAGCATATATATCATATTAGAAAAAGCTTTTTACATAATGCACTCTCAAAGCATGTGTTAGAACAGGGTAACACTCACAACTTTAATTTCAGAGTCATTGAAATTATTCATCCTAGCATTAGAGAAGGTGATATTCTGACACATACTGAGCATAGAGAAACCTATTGGATTGTTATGCTTCATGCTGACAGAGGAAAAGGCCTTAATGAAAGGGCCTCTATTAAACCTTTATTAAAGAAAAGAAGGTTACATAAATGATTTTTGGGACTGTATGATATTTGTATGTATATTTAAATATATTTATTTTTGTATATATATTCATATATGTATACATTCTTATTTAGTATAGTTCATTTAAGAGCATAGCATTATGTAACCATTCATTTACTATATACGTATATTTTTGTTTCTTTATTAGACAGATTTTAGTGCAGCTATTTTAGCATATGTTTTAGTATTGCTTATCTTGCTTGCTTTGCAATTTGAATGAATGAGCATTCATTCATTTCAGATGAATGATTTAATTGTCTGCTATTTGCTATTTTTTTAATTATTTTGAACAGCCTTTGATTGGATGAAGTTTTGATAATATGTGTATATATAGTATGATTCCTTTAGTTTGTACTTGGTCTGAAGAAGCTCTACAGCGAAAGCGCTTACCAGTTTTTATTAAACCTGTGGATTGTTTTTATTATTTGAAGACTTCTTGCGTGGTTCTTGGATTCCTTGCCATGATGAATGATGAATGATTTCATACAGCATTATTGACTGTTGTGCTTTTATACAGCATTACTGACTTTTGTGCTTATACAGCAACACTGACTTTTGTGCTTTTGCCTCTTGCCTGGATTCTGCCTGGTTCGTTCCGTTGCTTTTGTACATATTTTATTTTTGCAGTTATTTTCTAGCAATGGAAGATTTACCTCTTGGGCTGCTGGTTATAATTATTATACTATATTAAACTGAACACATTGAGAAATTATTCCAGGAGTTACCACAACAATAGCACATATGTATCGGCAGAAGGGTTTCATCAGAGCTACTGTGCCAGATGGTATACACTGTCACTTCTTGCCAAAAAGAAAAAATAAATTAAGTATATAAAATATATATATGCAAAAATTGTGTGTGTGTGTGTGTGTGTGTGTGTGTGTGTGTGTGTGTGTGTGTGTGTGTGTGTGTGTGTGTGTGTGTGTGTATTTATATATATATCTATATGGTTTACCTTTAAAATGTCGCAACACACTTGTGCGACTGTTTATTACCAGAATTGAAATGTCGGAAACAGGAACATTGAATGCTAAAAAGTGCGAACATGCTCCATAAAAAAAGTTGACACTCAGCAAATGTCGACTTTGAGCAAAATGACCTGCACTTTTGGACTTCTTTTCCGAACATTTTGTAGGGGGCCAAGCCCCACACATGCACCCCATGTAGGGGGCTACCCCCCACCCCTGCTACTTATATATACAAACTCCCAGATTGCAGTACAGTGAGGGAAAGGGTACATTTTCTGATGTCCACTATAGTGCGATCGCCACTCAAAATGCCAAATTCACAATTGCGAATGCACACTAGCATTTGCTGTTGTGAATTTGGCATCTTTTTATCGCTCTTACAAATCTTTGAAAACATACTTTTGCATATATGAGTGTCTCACAATGCAGCCACGACATTTTAAAGGTACACTATACATATATATATATATATATATATATATATATATATATATATATATATATAGATAGATAGATATACAAGTGTATATCTGTACGTATGTGTGCATTGGATGAACTACATCCCTGGCTAGACGTCTCTGCTCTAAAGCTTGTTCTTTAACATGATGAGGCTCTCTGCCTGTTGACATGCAGATTCAACTCTGTTTGTGTGATGATTATGCTAATTAGGGTTCAGCTTATTATTGTTTTTTAATTAATTAATTAATTCATTCATTTGTTTTAAAATATAATAACCAGATAAGGGAGCTGGTCTACTGATCCTTTTCAGTCATGACCTGAGTAGAGAAAAAAATCTCATATTAATGAAAATATTCTGACAAGATAACAATATAAAAGCATTAATGCAAAACACTGACATGTATATACATATGTTACATCAGTTAGTTCAGTTTGCTGCAAGTCATATCTGTTTACATAAGGAAGTTTCCTGTGCAGCAAGACAGCTGCAGTGTATATACATATGGTTGGAAATACTTACAGAATGTAACCGTTTGCAAGAAGTTAGGTAAACATTATTATATAGTCATTAGCCAGTGTCACAGAAATGGATACAGTTAGATTCTTTATGCAGGATTTGCTTAAACTGTTTTTTGAAAGATCCTAGTGTTATAGAATTTCTGTGTGTAAGGTTCATAGGTTAGTACTAAACTAACTGCCCTTGCGAGCCATTTTAAGACTAGCCAATTATCCCTTTTGAGACTCAAACCATGCACATTGTGTGTGTAAGGCAAACACCTTAACCATTAGGCCTCCCTCCCAACCCACTTAAAACAGTTCCACTTAAAACAGTCCAGTTCTGGAGAGGGTCTTTTTCCCAGAAATACAAACAAATGAAAAAATTGTATTTCTATCTATGTTTATAATGCAACAATTAAACAGAATACAGTTTTCAAACTAGTAGATACTCATGCATTTTAAAAGCTTGTTTCTATTCAAAAATTGCATCTCTAAAAACAGACACACACTGGTTTGTCTAAATAGCTCTTCACATTAATCTTCTGTCTGACTGCAAGTGCAATTGTGTCTACTTGCATGCTTCTAAAGGAGTAGTTTGGTTCCCTGACTTGGAGTACTGTTTTAGGGTGGGGTGAGAGAGATAACCTTGTGTAAGTGTTTTAAAGATAAGAGTACTAAATAAGAAAATGGCTCTGTTGGCAACAGGAAGCCAATGGGCCTATTCATATTAGGTTGCAGTGGGGACCATTTTCAACTGTGAGAATAGCTACTGGCATCCTATGCATGGAAGAAAAGTGCCATCAGCATTACAGTGGCATGGGGCTCCTCAATCCTGACCTCCTTCACTGATGGCAGGATGACATTAAATAGACATCACCTCTGTACTGTAAGTTGGACACTTTTTTCCCCTCTCACTCTCCCTGTGGGCATTGCAATCTGGCATTCTCCCTTTTTCCTCATGATGTGGTGTTAACTTTTTTTTTTGACATTATCTCTCATTATTATTGCATAAGGGATAGTTGTTTATTACTCTGAAAATGGTTGACCTATAGGGCTGTATCTTGGAGAGCTAAGGCGTAACTAAAGACTAGGACCCCAGATTTCCTTTCAGTCACAGTCAAGGTAAAACAGAATTCTGGGACTAGGTCATGCAGTTGTTTCTTCCTGCAGTTTTTTGAAGTACTAGGAACAGACTCATTATTGTATTACACTGTGATTTTTATCTGTATTTTGCTAATCCCAGATTATTTATGGGGAGCTTGTATGAGCTTTCTCTGAACATGAATGATATGACAAATGTGACATGGGACAGCTAGACTGCATTTTGGAAATGGTTACTATTGCATTTAAACTTAGTTTTAGGACCTCCAAATAAGCAAATATTATTAGTTTTGTTTTTTTTTTGCCATAAACTGTGAACGTGTAAAGGATTTGCTAAGTTTAAAATTTCCAGCAAATGTCAACATGTTGTCTTGTTTTGAACTTTATATTTACTTAGTTATTTTTGTTTATTATTAGTGATGGTACATTTGTACAATTTGTGTTGTAGTGCAGTTTAAATACCTGTGCTATCACTGCATGTTTTCACAACAGTAGGATCTTATTTTCATAGGTGACAAATTTTAAAAAGGCCGTTTGGATGTGAACTGTATAACACGTTGCAGAAAGATAACATTGAGCTGCCCCAAAATTTGTGAATTTTCATGTCAAGTTATTAAAAACATATTCAGGAATACTGATTAGCTGCTGTTTGGTTCAGCCCATGAATGAGAAAGCACTACTCTCAATAATATTGTTAACATGAAAAGTTAGAAAATGTGTCTGCAATGGGCTCTGGCTGTGTTAGTCTGAGATTTAGTCATTTGTTCAGCTGTGGAATAATGTTTTTTTATGCACATATTTGGCTCTTCTCTCCATTTGATAATACAAAGTTTTATTTTCAAGCCAATAAGGTAAACATTTCAATATTTGGGAATGTTTTAGACTCAAGTCAAAATTGGGTACATCCACATGGATTTCCAGGTCAATGAAGTAAAAATTAAAATATCTGGGAACATTTTTTTGCGAGGGAACAGTTTGCTGAATAAACTATTCGTTTAACCTTCTTGGGTGAAACTCGTAGCCTGCTATAACTGTTTTATGAAATAATTTACAGAACTTGAAGAGTTGTCTTGCCTACAGTGAGATATTTAGTAACATAAGTAAATGCACAAATTAGTTTTCTTCTCTTTTTTCTATATTTTACCATTTTATATTCAACCTAGTCAATGCTCCCCCAAGACTTTGAGACTGTGGTACATGGCAGTTGCTTTGGTACCTTATGGTCTCAAACTATTTGTTGTTGCTAATGCCGACTATGTTATGTTTGGGAGTGAATGTAACATCTTAACGGTCTGCATGATGTTGCTTACAAATGAGTGGCTGCACTGTTAATGGCATAGAAAAAGTTTTACTTAAGTGCTTTATAGTTTGGGTGCTTGCACAGATAGAGTGACAGGCGAAAAGCAGGGATGTCCATGTTAGAACAAGAAACACTGTCAGTCGAAGAGGAAGACAGACAACTGGTAACAAAAGCATAGAGAAGGACCATAGTATAAGTGAAGGTGCAATTGCTGGAGATTGGCAGTCCTTATTCTTTAGTAGTTAAAGGCAACCACAAAAAAGTTTTCCTCTTGTTAATCATCTAAGGAATAAACTATGTGCTTTACTCATTTTGTTGGCATTTCACCCAAGAAAAATGGCTCAAACAAAAGAATGCAATCCAGTGGACTTGGATAGTGTATAGTACTATTTAATCCAATGTACTCTGTACCATACTTCTCAATCTCTCAGAGCAAGAAATCTGAACAAAGTCAAAAATAATGGTGGGACAAAGGCCCAAAAATAAGGACAGATTTTAAATATTTCTCCTGTAAACTCAGATAGTTAATTTATTTTCTGAGGGATATGAAGTCTAAAATTCAAATGTCTGCCATTATTTATTATTATTTAGTGACTTCAATTTTCATGTTGGTATCCCACAATTCCACTTCTGTGGGTGGGGTTACATGATTATGTATGTAATATTTATGTTAATTAGCATTCCGATTTTTGGCCAGTTGTACCTACTTTTCATGGGCCTTTGCCCAGATTTTTGACATTTGCAGGTTGAGAGGTATGTCATTAGTAGTTTGATGAACATGTTCTAATATTTAGTAGTAGCTGGTTTCATTTGTCCATCACCTGTGATTGAAATATTTATATGTCTGAGCCGCATGTTTACTTCGTATATGTATAGTATTCTCAGACATCAAACTGCATCTGTCTCTGACAACAGGAGCCCATTGGTCTTCTAAATAGCACCTCACATTAATCTTCTATCTGTCAGACTGCATGCGATGGTGGCGGTTGGTTTAGATCTCCTGTACATATATGAAGATATAGAAATATAAAATCTTGAGACTATAAGACCATAATACTGAAAGACCAAAATACTGAATGCCACAATGTCAAAAAAACTGGAATATTGCAATTCCCTACCAATGCAGACTAAGGAACAAATGCTAACATGGGACCTGCAGGGATGTGGACTCAAGAACAAATGCTAACATGGGACCTGCAGGGGTGAAGTCTCAAGAACAAATGCTAACACGAGTCCTGTAGGGGTATGGACTCAAGAGCAACTGCTAACATGGGTCCTGCAGGATTGTAGATCCAGGAGTTTGATATTCTGGTCTTCAGTGTTTTGGTCATTTGATATTATGGTCTCAAAATGTTAATTTTCAGAATTTTGCACTTCATCATTTTTATACTAAACCTATACATACACACACATATATATATATATATATATGTGTATATATATATATATATATATATATATATATATATATATATAGCTATCCATCTATATGTGTGTGTGTGTGTGTGTGTGTGTGTGTGTGTGTGTGTATATATATATATATATATATATAAATATATATGCATATGTATATTTATATATATATATATATATATATATATATATATATATATATATATATACACATACACTGACATACACACACACACACACACACACACACACACACACACACACACACACACACACACACACACACACACACACACACACACAGATATACATACATATATATATATATATATATATATATATATATATATATATATATATATTTCTTTATATAGAAACAGGCTTCTGAAACACATGAGTATTTATAGTTTGAAAACAGTATTCTCTTCGACAGTAATATTATGAGCATATAAATACAATTTTCATTGTTTGCATTTCTCTTCACCCACCTTTTTTGTCTCTGTCCCTTCTCTTCCATACATTTATTTAGTCCATTATTTTATTTTCATTTATTTTACAGTTATATACATCAGCACAGCAACTTGAACCCATTCCGTCAACAAGGCTTGTCTACCCCACACATATGGCAGCATTTCAACTAATACCACCACCACCTCCAGTGAAAACACCCAGCACATCTGGGTCCCAGCCAGCCATAGTTACCTCATACATCCTGCTTTACCTGTACCACCTGCATCAGGATGCCCTGCACCACAAGCTGGTACAGTTGTACCAGTCGATAGCAGTATAATTGGAGCTAACACGCTTGTCACCCATTTGTAGCTGGCAGAGATTGTGGAGGTTATCATCAACAAGGAGTTGGATGCCTGCATCAGCCACATAAAGGCCATGCCTTGGTGACTCATTGAGTCACTTCCCTGCTCAACACTGGTTCCACCTTCTGAGCCAGGAACAAAGGGTGACAGTACTCATGGCGAATAGTAATGTCCCACTGTGTCTCAGCTGGTAGAGATTGCAGCTGTAAAACCCAATCCTATTTTCTCAATGAATTGAGCTTTCAGTGAATTGTGCACAGTCAAATGTGTTTCAGTGAAATGGGCTTTCAGTGAATAGTCCTAGACCCATAGAAATATACTTTCTCTCAGTAATTTACAATGTTGTGCACATTGATTGCTGCTGCAGTAGCCTAAATTATATGGGTTACATCCTTCATATGATATTACAGATGATCAACTTCCAAAGCTTCAAGGTGCCTTACACACGCCCTAAACATTATTCATTTTGAGTTGAGTTGATTAAAATGACTAGTTTGGCCATGAAGCCCTTCAGATATTTCCTGCTACTGTGTAGAGAGCTCCTGTGTGGGCTAAGTAGGGTCAACAGCTGGCTAAGGCTATTCTGTTCCTGGCAGGTAAATTCCCTTTGCTGGGGAACCTTCCACATTACGTTTTTGTTATTTAAATTAGTTTTCTGTGTAAACAACCATTTTAAAGGTATGAAAAAACATTTTTATTGGCTGTCATATTACATTTATGTACTTTTAAACGGGAGTGCACTTTTTAATCTGAGTTGTAAAAAGTTGTTAAAAGTTGCTTCAATCTACTTTTTGAGGCAAAACTGTGTTTATTTTACTTTTTGGAGCTGGATAAAATGCTTAAAGTGCTTTTTAATTTTTGGAGATGGATAAATTGTTAAAAGTGCTTTTATTTTATATTTTTTTGGTGTGGAGGAAGTGACTTTATTGCAACTTTCATGTTTTACAGACTATTGCTTCTAAGCACTCAGGAAACAAGTGCCTTTTTGGCTTGAACATGAAACAAACTGCTAGTCCCTTATTCAGATCTTCTACCAGCCACAAAAAGAAAAAGGTAACTAAGCAGTTTTTACCACCACATCAGGCTAGTAATTTACCTCAGCTGTAGGTGGGTGACTCTACTGTGGCCAAAGCTGGTTCCTCATACCACTCATCTTTTTCCTTGGATCCACATGGTGTTTTCCATGCAGCCACCATAGACAGGGGATTAGCCACATCCTCTGGGACTGTAGAAATCCCCTCAGTGGCAAGGGAGAGCAATTCTTGTCTGTCATTGGAGAAGGGGTAGGGGATGTGCCCTTGCTTAGCCAGAATGTTGTACCCATACCAGAGGAAGCTGTTGCTAGCAATACTAGGACTCTGCACCCCAGCTTCCCTGTCAAAACGAAACAGGAAAAAGTATCATCTCCTTTGTCTGTTTTTCTGGACAGGAGTAATTTATTTGCCTTGACTCTGGGTCTTGTACAGACAGACTATTGACCGTTTCTGGTAAAAGAAATAGAGATTCTTCTTTAGCTTAAGGGTTTCAAGATGTTAAGTTTGTAAGAGAATGTGAAGGAATAGATAAAGTTTTTTTTTCTGTTTGGGTTTCAGATTCTGAGGAGAGTATGGTATTTTAATCTCCCTGTGAGGGATTAATTTTCTCTGAGATTACTTCTAGAATGTGCCAGCATTTTCAGTGGGAGAACACTGAGTTTTCTCAATCCCTCTGAAAATACTATGACTTGCTACAGTTGTAATTTCCAGAGTCTTCACCCATCCCTAGCGTTGTTAGCATTGGTGGATGTGTTTGTCACGCCTGTGTTTCCCTGACAGCTAACCTGTTGTCACTAAGAAAGCAGCTAGAATGTACACACCACCTCATCTTTCAAGTTTTTCTGTATTCACGCATGACAAGACCTAGCAGCTACAGCTTTAGTTAATCCAACTGCTGCCAAACATTTGGTTAATTCTAATTCCTCTCCTGACAAGGATGTTAAGCTATTGATGATTTGGGGAATAAGGTGTATGCATCTGCAAATCTGATTTCTTTGGAATTTTGAATTGTCATGCTCATATGTTAAAGTTTATACTAATTCTGAAACTATGAGAAATGTTCTGTTTTGAAGAAAATCTGCTTTATGTGGTTAGTTGCTTCTATTTCTCTTTGCTTGAAGTATGTTTATGATTCTGTAGATAGTGCCTACATGGCAGTTGTCACTGGTACTGTTTTAAGGAGGTTTGCTTGACTGCATTATCAGGACATCTCAAAAGATATTAAAAATGAAAATTTGAATTCTCATTTGGATACAAATTTTGTTTTTTGAACTTCTGATACAGAGGTTATCTAAAATTGTGAAGAAACTGATTCAGAGACTCTCTCAGATTTTTCAAGCCTACTTCTTTAAGTTTCCCAAGGGATTTTCTAACTCTCGCATCCAATTTTAACAAAATAAACAGTCTCAGCAGAATGATGGTAAGCAGATGTTTAAAAAGCTATGGTGGGGAGGTTTCAAAAAGAAAACTAGATCTTCCCACAACAAAGGACAGGCAGTACTTTTCAACTGTGCAGATTTTCACAGAATGTCTAGATTTTTGCTTCATGTTTTGGTCTACTCATCAGAAAATTTGTGGTTTTCTAGTAAATCATTAAAAACTGAAGTCAATAGCTGACATTTTTGAGTTTCAGACATTGTATCATTCAGACAATGCATGCTAACACAAAATCTGTTATTCTGGTGACTTTCTAAATTTGTAACTGGATTATTTAAAATCTATCCCCATGTTTAGGCTTTTGTCTTCCCATTATTTTTGACTTTGCCCAGATTTCTTCCTTGAGAGGTATGATCAAATAAGGCAGAATGACTGTTTAAGGACCACCCCCATCAGTCCCTTACCCCTTCCTGAAAGTCTGAATCTTCATTTCTCTCATTGGTAAAGATAGTTTCAGACAAATGAGTCCTGATGCTAGACCACCTAGAGTACAAATGGAAGTAGGAGGAAATTCTTCCTTTTCAGGAGATCCTTCTTCATTCTCTAGGCAAAACCCTTCTGTATGATGTTGCCCTTTTCATTCATTAATCAAATGATGAGATTCAGATACGAGACTCAGATCCAATTCGGCTGCTTCTACCAGATCCTCAGATCCAAAATTCTCAAGCTCCTCCCTTTACTCATAACGACTGACCAACTTAACATACCCCAGATCACATTTGCCACCATTCAGCTTCAGATGTGGATTTTGTCACTCTTGAACTTTGGGAGTTATTTTCAAAATAGTCATGAGTTATATTTAAAAACTTTATTCCTATTCTTAATTTCACTTTTTCCTACCTCCCTTGCCTTCTTGCTAGTATTGTCCTTTTAGTTGCTACCATGTTTCTCTGTACTTCTCCATAGTACCATTGTTGTAACATTGTTATTTTAAATTTTTTTCTTATTTGTTAAAGTACTCCTTACAATATCATTGTTGGTAGATGTTCTATTCTTTTTAATGTTTTGTTCTTATTCATATAAAAAATATACATGGCTTCAGTTAGTCCTTCCTTTAATAATTTTCCCTTTTTTTTTTTTTTGTGGACTTCCAATATGGCTGACAAGCCTACGAGTTTTAAAAAGTGCATTACCTGTGGGCATAAAATCCCTAACTTGGATGCCCACAGGAAATGCACATATTGTTTGGGACCACCTCATTTAGATGTGGATTGCACTATTTGCTCTAGGTTGAACTGAAGAGCCCTTACTGATCGAACAAACAAACGAGTCATGAAGGGCCTTCTGTATTCTACTTCTTCTGCTTCAGTAGCTGGGGCTCAAACCCCCTTTAAAAAACTGGACAAGGGCAAGCCAGACTCAGCTTCCAAGGATAAAGACTCCTGCAAGAGATCCTTCATTGGAGCCACCAACTAATATGTCAAAAACTCAGATCTGATCACTTTGGATCCAATTGTTTCTAAATCTAAATCACCTCAGATCTAAACATCTGGACTCCTACCAGATCCAGTAACTTCTCAGTTCCCTTCCCCTTTCTTAGAGGGATCCTCCCACAGGCATTCAAGACCTCTGTGCTCCACATTTTCTCTCATGTCTTCCAGAAGTTTATCTGAAGCTGATATGGATAGGATGATGAGAACATTTTTCAAAGCTCAGATCCAGTTGGGGTTGCTCCCGGCTCTGACTCCCACTGACTCCATGACTTGACCTTTGTCTACTTTCCCCTTGGTCTCTCCTTCTCTAATCTAATCCACTGTTTCAGAACCCTCAGATATGAAACTCCTGAAGGTTTCTTCATCAGATCCGAAGCCATTCTGTTCTTTGACTCCAGTAATCTCCCTGAGTCATTCTGCCCTGAGCTTTTCAGAGTTGCAGGACTCTCGCAGCCAGAGAATCGGCACCTGATCCAGTGGGGTTCAGGTCAACTCTGAAGCTACCGGAGCCATCTCTTCCCCTCAGGGCTTCAGTGCTGGAAAGCTTGGGTCCAACTCCTTCCTTGGGTAGAGTGCTTCTTAGGTTGTAGGAGCCAATGGTTTGTGAATTATTCGCTCTTTTGCCATCAGCTTTGGTTTCCCCAGGCACTCTGCTTCTGAGGTTATGGAGAGGGCCTTAACTTTGTCTAGAGAAAGGATATTCCTGCCATCCTCAGATCAGACAACTTTACCTCCCTTGGTTCTCTGCTCTGAGCCTCATTTATTCATTCCAATGAGACACCCAGCCTGATCAAGTGTCCAGTCAGTCCTGCAGGACATCCACATCTCTTCTCATACTTCCCCAGACCACCTCACTGAGGAATTCCCTAGGAAGAGGATGTGTAAAAGGAGACACATATATTCCCCTCAACATTCTCTCATGCAAAACAAGACAAGACACCAATTTTGATGAAGGAGGAAGGGTTCCCCAGATATCAACCTGAAGATGTCTCCTTTGGAGACATTTTTGAGCTCTTAAAACAAAAAGGTAGTTGTCCTCCGATACCCCTCCCATGAGAAATTGGGCATTCCTGGAGGCTTTTGGGTCTGGCCCTGTTACTTCATGTGTGACTCCCCCCAGATGACAAATTCATAGATCTTGTTTCTCTCTGGGCATGGAGCTGATCCATAAATGACCTTATAAAATTTTAGCTCCTCCTGTGGACCGGACACACTGGAAAAAGGAGGTCCCGGTTGATGCCATGGTTGTGGTGACAGCCACCAAATAATAACTTGTGAAACAGAGCTCTTCTGTCCATCCCCCTAATAGGGAGTCCAGGGCCTTGGAAAGATTTGATAAGTGCATGTATGTTTCAGCAAACTTTACATTCCAGTCTCTGAATTACTTGACACATTTTTCAAGATTACAAAGAGATTTGATCACAGAACTTTCCAAATCTTATTCTGGGCCCATGTCTACTGCTGACCAAAATAAAGTTTCCTTGCAACTGGCCATCCTTCAGTCAATTTCTAATGGATCCATGAGGCTGATCTCACATGCAACATAAGGTACCGCACATGAGCAGGTTCAGCCATGGCCATTAGGAGACATGGCTGGATGCAACTATGTGATTTTGTCAAGCCATTTAAGTCTTCATTCATCAATGTTCCCTGTGATGGATCTTCCTTATTTAGCCCCAAGGTAAAGGACACACTCTGCAGATGTGAGCAAGAGGGAAAGACCCTGTCTGCCATGGATATATGTTTTTCTACTGCTCAAAGATCTTTTTTAGGAATCAACAAGGAGGTTGAAAAAAGTACTTTCGCAAATCCCAAGAGCTTTTTCAAGATTCATGTGGAGATAGTTCTCCCAGAGGGAGAGGGGTGAACTCAAATGGAAGATGCTGCCCCCAGTGGCGGAGGTGGACCACAGAATCAGGGCTTCCAGGATTCCTTCTCAGACAAGCCCTACCACTGTTCCTGAAGGGAGACCTGACTCTTACCCTCTGGAGGCAGTCAGGGGTCATATGTCTCTGCACCAAAGAGCCTGCCTATCTATAACAAAAGATCTAATGTTGTCAGTTTTCATTCTGTCCTCAACTGATGGGTTTGGATCCAATCCTCAGATCTGGCTTAGCCATTACTAAAACTCGTGGTAACCACAAAGCTCTCAAGCTTCTCTCTTATCCATAATGCACCAACCTTAAGCTATCTTGGATCTTGTTTGCCACTTTTCATAAAAGACGTGGTTGGCCTAGCTCTTGAGCTTTCACAGATAAGTGATAGTTTATCTTTTAAAATCTTTATATTTTCTTTTTGTCTCATCCCATATTGGTATTTTTCCTTCACTTTATCTATCGTACAGTATTTGTACTTCTTGAATTACTATCATTAGTAATTTTCTTTCCTTCTACCTTTCTACACTTTAGTGTCGTCTTTTATTTCCATCACTGGTAGCTTTTCTTTCTGCCTTCTTTCTTTCAAAAAAAAAAAAAAATGTTCTTACCTAACTTTTCATTTTTATAGTTACTAGTATAATGGCAGAAAAAGACCCTGCTGGGTTTAAAAAGTGTGTCAATGCAGGCACAAGCTACAGATGTCAGATACTCACAGTATGTGTGTTTACTGCCTTGGGCCATTACATCTGCAAGAGAGGATTGTTTGATCTGCCATAGTTTCAATCCTAGGGATCTAGTAGAAAGAAAAAATAAACTTATATTAAAAGGATTATTACCATCTTCTTTTGAAGAGGTGATATCTGGGGCTCAATCCCCCCAGAAGTAAAAGTAAAAGTAAAGAATTGAAGCCTTCATCTCAAAAACATTCTACCTCATCCACCCTGGTTTCAGAGCTGTCTAGGAAAAGGCCTAAGCTGGATTGAAAGGATCCAAAAGTTCCTCGACCTCGGAACTGAGGAATAAAAAAGTGATGGATCTGACTATCTCAGATAAGACAAAAAAGCCATCTGATCCAATTGCTTTGAGTCCTGTAATTCTTTCCAGGACAAGATATTCACTGTCCATTGATCCTGTTCCTTCAAGGGTACCCTCACCCTTTTTGGAACAACACCAATCCAACCCCTCCTCTCTTGTCTTGACTCATTCATCCAGAAGTCTAACAGGAAGATATGGAAAGAATGGTGTGGAAGATCCTCTTGGTGCATATTCAGAGGGGTGGCTTATCGGCTTCTACCCCTTTGGGGTCCATCTTTCAACTACACTCCCACTTCAAATTCTTCCTCTGATTTCTTCAGTTGCTTCAGAGTCTCTGGATCTGAGCCTTCTGGGTCCATCTGACTTGGATCTGAAGATAACATTATCTTCAGATCCAAAGCTTATTCTGAATGTTCCAGTCCAGATTTCTTTGGATCCTGAGGGCTCTCTGAGCCAAAGCTTCCTGCCATATCTGAGGTGTTGGAGTTAATTCTGAAGCTGTCTGAGCCATCTCTGCTCCTTGGAGCTTTGCCACTGGATAGCTTGGCTCCAACGTCCTCTTCAGGGAGATTGCTTTCAGAGCAGGGGGAGGACATAGGTCCAGAATCTTGTCTTCTTGCACCAGGGTCTTCTCTCTGTTTGGGGCAATCGGCCTTTGAGGTTGTGAAGAGGGTCTTTTCTGCTCCAGCAAAATGGATGGGATCCAACCCCCTCAGATCTTCAACCTTCTACCTTGATGTCTCTGTGCTTGGAACCTCAAAACTCTTTACCACAGAGACAGCCAGTCCAAGACCTCCAGCTATCCAGCAGGGTATTACAGTTTTTTTTGATACCATCCTGAAGCACCCTATTGAGGAGGTCCCTAGGAACAAAAAAGTGTAAGAGGAAGCACTTGGATTCTCCACAAGATTCAGTCATGAAGAATACAGACTTCAGTGAAAGTGAAGGGTCCCTACAATCACCACCAGAAGCCTTCTCAGTTGGAGACATTCTTGAGATCCTAAAACAGAGAGGTGGTTGTACACCCACCAACCCTTCATCTGAGGACTTAGTATTTCTGGAGACTTTCGGTACTGGCCTGTCTACCTCCTTGGTTAATCTGCCCGGCAATGAGCTGATAGATTTGCCCTTTTGGCAGGCATGGAAGGAACCTGATACAGTTGAACCCATACCAAGAAGACCTGACAAGATACTGGTACCACCTTTGGGGAAGGAGTTTTGGTCTAAAGGAGTGTCCGTTGATGCCATGGTCATGGCAGCATCCACCAAAAAGGAACTTGCCGAACAGAGTTCTACTGTTCATACCCCTAACAGGGAGTCTAGGGTGATAGACAAGTTTGGGAAGTGTGTTTATGCATCGGTGACCTTTGCCCTAAGGTCTCTGAATTATTTGGCACATTTTACTAGGTTGCAGAGGGATTTGATGAAGGAACTTTCAAATTCCCTCTCAGGATCCATTTCTGCAGAGGTCCAATCATCCGTGACTTCCCAGATGGCTATCCTACAATCTGTTTTGAATTCATCCATGAAGCATATTTTGGATGAAGTTGAAGGTGCTGCAAGTTCAGGCATTTCCATTAGGATGCAAGCCTGGATACACTTATGTGATTTTTGCAGAGCAAGTCTTTGTTTGCCAGTGTTCCTTTTGAAGGCACTTCCTTGTTCAGCCTCACAGTGAAAGAAACTGTATCAATTAAAATCAGATCTTAATATTTTCTTAAAGGCCAAGGTACCCCATTTACCTCTACACATAAAGAGGTAGCATAATAATACTCCTTTGTAAAAGATCAAATACAATCAATACAATGTACAAAAAATATTTTGTAACAATTTTGCAAATAATTCAACTAAATAAATAGCATTTTTAAAAGAATCAGAGCTCCTTTTTCAAGGCAGGCGAAATAGAGAGCAAGTCATTGATTCCTGGTGGTAGGTAAGCTTTTAGCTTAATTATCTAATATAATTCTCTTAGTTCAATAGAGAGTTCCCACTACCCTCCCCTTGGATTCACAGGTACTAGTTCTAAAATTCCAAATCTAAACTTTGTAAAGCCAGGACATTGTAAGGAATGCTTAAATAGAGAGTTGTTAATATTCTTTTTTGAAATTGCATATACATGCTCATAAATCCTAGTTTTCAATTTCCTTTCAGTTTTCCCCATATAACTTCTGCATTGATCACAAATGGCAATGTAAACCAGTCCTTTGGTATTGCAGTTGCCTTTAATCATTTTAACTGTACAACCTACATCTTTTAAAACAATACTACCCATATTTACAATATAGGGGTATTGTCTTCATGCCCCACATTTTATTATACCATTTACCTTCAAGTGGAAGGCAAACTTATACTTTTAAACAACTGTTTAAAATTCTTTCCAGTTTTTTACACAAATCAAGATTCAACACCTAAGACCTTCAGAACATTAAAATTACTTTTGGAAATCAGTGGTTTCTCAAAATAATGTTTATAACCTCTGTCTCCTCTTGCCCATAGGGGATAATCATGTTGTTAGTATGATTGGGGCATCTGTTGTCATTTGCATACAAGTCCCAATACTCAACATCTCCTAACAATGGTTTAAATTTCATTCCCCAGCCTGCCAATATTTCCATTTTTATATTGTTAAGTACGTCAATAGGATAACCCCTACATAGAAACATGTTGGTAATTTTCTCTATTTCCATATTCAAGGTAGCAAAATCTAACCATATTCTTGCCACTCTAACTAACTGGCCTTTAAAAATATTCCTTTTGGTGTACTTAGGGTGTCTATCTAAATAGTTGTTGGAAAAGGTGAGTTTCCTATATATTTTTGAAGCAAAGGACTAGTTTCTATAATCTTTATATAATATAACATCTAAGTAATCAATAGAATGTTCAGATGTAGTTGTAGTAAATTTAAAAAATGAGCACAAACTCATAAACTATAAAGATTCATTGGGCAATTCTTTCCATAAAACAAAAATATCATCCAGATATCTATAATAACATAACCATTGTAAGAAAAAGTTTGAATTGAGAACATACTTAAGTTCCCAAGAATATAAAACCATATGGGTGTACGATGGGGCACAATTTGCCCCCATTGCCACCCCTTGTATTTGGCTGTAAAACTCACCTTCAGACATAAAATAATTATTTTTTACTATAAATTCCATAGCTAACATAATAAAATTGATTATTGTATCACTAAACACTGTAAGATTCCTAATGACAGCATAGAAAAGTGCCAAACCCTCCTCATGGGGTATAGATGAAAATAAATCAATGACATCAATAGTTGAAAAACTACAACTCTCAGAGAACCAATCTTTGTTAATTTTGGTTAAAAAATACCATGAGTCCTCCAAACGATATGTAATAGGGTCTAAAACACTTTTTTAGTATCCTATCAATAAAAACACTAAGGGGGTGGGTGGGGCTACCACTAGCTGAAATAATAATCCTGTAAGGTGGATCGTAAATATTCTTGTGTACCTTTGGTATACCAAAGGCAACCAGAATCAATGGATGGTCAACCATTAAAAAATTATAAAGGTCTTTAGAGATGGCACCCTGGAAAAGTGCATCTTCAGTTAGTAACTGAGCATTTTTATATGCTATAAAAACGTCATTTTTAGAGGAAATAAGGTATTTAGTACTGTCTAAAAAACTTCAGTCAGAGAATTAATGTAGTCAGTCTTACAAATAACATAGGGCGGCCACGGTGGTGCAGTGGTTAGCATTGCCGCCTCACAGCAAGAGGTTCTCCGGTTCGATCCTCGGCTGGGGTGCCTTCTGTGCGGAGTCTGCATGTCCTCCCTGTGGTCGCGTGGGTTTCCTCCGGGTGCTCCGGTTTCCTCCCACATCCCAAAGACATGCTGCAGGTGGATTGGACACTCTAAATTGGCCCTAGGTGTGCGTGTGAGTGTGCCTTCTGTGGAAGGTTGGCGCCCGGGCTGGGGCACTCGACACCGTAAAACTCCACTGCCATTCAATGTGCGGACAAGGCGATCCGCTGTGGCGACCCCTAACCGGGAAAAAGCCGAAAGAAGAAGAAGAAGAAGTCTTACAAATAACAATTCCCCCACCTTTTTCAGGCTTCATAAACTGTAAAGTGTCATCTTGCCTCAAACTTTGCATCAATTTGTGCTCTTCCTTAGTCAAATTAAACTTTTTATTCTTTTAAGTATAAAGGTTAGGATTCATAAATACAGAATAAAAGTCTCCAATGCACACATTCTCAAAGGAGTGAATTAATGGGTATAGAGGAGGATTAAAACAACATTTCCTCTTCAATAATAAGGTTCCTGCCACTGATGTCTCCTGTTCCTGATACATACGCGGTAAATTAAGCTTTTGTGTAAATAGTTTGCATTCAGTAATGATGTCCACCAAACTTATTCTAAAGGAGGGAGCAAATTTAAAACCTTTGTTAAAAAAAGTAAAAAAAGGTTTTATTCAGTTCTAAATGTGAATAATTAAATATGTTAAAACCATTAAATGAATTACGCAAAAGTAAATTGTTAGCACATGTCAATTCCTCCACATTCTCCCCCTCTCCCACCGCTCGTAAAATTGATGTACTGATTCTGGTCTAAAAAATGTTTTACCTGTTTTTATTTTCCAAGCGTTCTGACCTCCTTAATGGCAGGAAATTGCTGTTATAATCATCATCTTGATCCGTATGTTCATCCTGAAATTCTGTTTCAAGCCCATTCGAGTGTTTATTCTCATTTCTCTTAGCTCCTCTAATACTATTATTATTAATACTGCATTGTTCTATATCTGCCATATATGATTTAGGAATGGGGTACATCTTCTTAGCCATGTAATCCTGACTATTCCTCAGTAACTTATGTTTCCGGTTTAAAATTCAAATTAACATTCTTTTCAGTCTTATTAAAAATGACATCATATCGTTCAATATTAAATTCAAATAATAAGTCTGTTACAATTTCAATTCAGTCTTCCCACTTCAATGTTTGTTTGTTTGTGCTTTCGGCTTTTCCCGGTTAGGGGTCGCCACAGCGGAACTCCGGACCGGTAATGATTGGCAGTTGATTTTACGTACAGGCTTGCCAGGCCTGACGCACAACCTTCAACGGAGGTACGCCCATTCACGCATGTCTCCATGCAGAAGACGCTCTAGCTGAGAATCGAACCGGACAGCGTCTTACTGTGAGGCGACAATGCTAGCACCACCACCGCGGGTCCAGTCTTTCCACTTCAATATGAGCATGTATATGTGATTTCAAAGAAGAATATTAATAACTCTCTATTTAAGCATTCCTTATAATATCCTGGCTTTAGAAAGTTTAGATTTGGAATTTTAGAACTAGTACCTGTGAATCTAAAGGGAAGGTGGTGGGAACTTTCTATTGAACTAAGAGAATTATATTGGATAATTAAGCTAAAAGTTTACCTACCACCGGGAATCAATTACTTGTTCTCTATTTCGCCTGCCTTGAAAAAGACAGCTCTGATTCTTTAAAAAAAATGTTATTTATTTAATTGCATTATTTGCAAAATTGTTACAAAATATTTTCTGTACTTTGCATTGATTGTATTTGATTTTGTACAAAGGAGTATTATTATGCTACCTCTTTGTGTGTAAAGGTAAATGGGGTACCTTGGCCTTTAAGAAAATATTAAGATATGTTTTAATTGATTTTAATTGATTTATTTATTAGTTAATTAAATGATTTTAAGTATATAAGTAAGTGTTTCTGGGTATAATATTGTTCTGATGAAGTCCCAAGTTTTTGTAGGGATGAAAGCGCTTAACCTGCATTGATTAAAGTTTGCCCTTGGAATTACTTGTCAAAACGCCTTTTTTGTTGCAGACTATGTGGTACTGTTTGAGTATGGAGCTCATTGTGTGAAACTACCAAAGGGCCAATTTCTTTCATTTTGTTTTTTGTGGCTCTTTTTCCAGCATTTTTTATTTGGTTACATGACTTGGGAGTTTGTTCCAGAGGAGAGGCAACATCTGGGAGACATATCTGTATCTCCAGCATGCCCTGTTAATATTGCAGGCTAGGTTAAGATCCCTAGAGAGACTACATCTTGTCCCAGTTGTATTTGCAGATGTGCAGAAGCTTCATCAAGGCAGGGTCTGAGAGTGCTCAGTGGGTACAAGTTGCCTCTAAGCAGTCTATACAGTACTGAGTAGAGTGATTAGGGCCTTCAGTCTGTCCATGTAAGTCATTTGTTGTAGGGCCTGAATTTTCTTGGTGAGAAACCTCTGAGGTTTCTCCAGTTGCTGCAGATGTCTGGTGAGGTACATACAGAAGGGAGCCTTGTACTCTATTATTGGTCTGATGAGAGCCGAGTACAGTGGAGTAATAACCTCCTTAGCTTTGGATGCTATACCCTTGCTTATGAGGTGTGCAATGTAGAAGGCCTTCCTTACTACTGTGGACACCTGATGATCAAAATTAAGGCTGCTATCAACTTGCTTTACTAAATCTCTCACCACTGGGTTTGAACTTAGGGGGATATTATTAATGTTATAATTTGCAGGAGTTTCTCCTTTGCCAAAGGGGATGATAATGCATTTTTTTGTGTTTAGTTTAAGTCCCTGGCTTTGACACCAATAATTTGTCTCTGTGAGCCCATTTTGTAGTATGTTGACATCTTTGGGTGATTCAATGACTGCATGCAGTTTGCAGTCATCAGCAAACCTGGCAAGCCATAGGCCATCAATTTTTGTCTGGACTTCTGAAAAATATATAGCAAACAGTAGGGGTCCTAGCATAGATCCTTGTGGAACACCACTGGTAACCATACCTATTTTTCTTCCCTATCTCTGTATGCTGTAATGGTAAATTACACTGTCTATTGCCTCTGCTTTTTACCTTATGAACTGGTGCCTTATTGTACCATGATGTCTCTCTTACAGCAAATTAAACCTTTCTCTGTTGTCCATAGATTTACATTTTTAAACATTGCACTGTTTAGTCCATTTTCTTTTTTATTGCATAACCTATCAAACATGATGACTATTTTGTGAAGACTAACTGAAATCAACAGTAGGGGATACCTTTATAACTGGTATTGAAGCATAATTACCATGTACTGTATTAACTTGTGTCTGTAAATTTTCAGGTAGATTTGTTAATACCTTTTTGATTTTTATGTGGTGTAATAGATGTCTGCCTTTTAAATTTGTTTTTTGAATATCCTGTAAATATTTATGAATTATAATAGTTTACTAAAACCTATGCTTTCTGTATTTCAGATCTATGTCTTTGCATTCTCTGTCATTGTCCTTTTAACTTTCTGTCTAATGTATAATAATTATGTAAAGTGCACTATAATCTATAAATTAACAAATTAAGCCTTCCCTGTTATGCCTTGAGTATATTGAATAACTTTTATTACCTATTCTTAAGATCGCACATAATTCTGTCACTTTTTCCTTAAAACTAATAATGTGATATGTGATGTAGTAATACTGTTTACAAATAATTCTGTCACTTTACCCTTAAACTAATGACTGAATAATGTGAAGTGTGATGTAATTGCATGTTGTAACTGAGTATGAATGTTATATTCTGAAATCTGACTGAAATTTACTATACTGAACTCATAACTGAGTATGAACGTCATATTCTGAAACTTGACTGAAATTTACATTAAAGTAATACATATTTATACTGAACATTTAAAATAGCTGTGTATATTCTGGAAATTAACTAAACTAATGCTAAAGGAATATATTTTGCCAGTATTACCTGAACACAGATAAAAGCATAAAGGCATAACTGAAATCTCGTAAATGCTATGTTCTGGAAACTAATGTATTAGTACCTTTTTTCTGTCAGTATTGTCTAAACATAGATAAAAACATAAACTGAAAACTTGTACTGTTATACAACTGTCTGAAAACATAACATTTACATACTTGCTTTGACTGCAATTTACATAAATGTACAGCTGTTGTACACAGTTTTTCTGTTTGACTTGTGCACTACAGCTTTTGCCAAGTTTAGCCCTTACTCTGGATTGTCCCAGTCACTGCTGAGGTACTGAAGGCAGTTTTAAAGTCTCCGTTTCTGTGTCCAGGCCTTTCAAACCTCCATTTTTCATCCCTTATGCCAGGCTGGGTGACTGATATTCTTGACTGTATTTAAAATAAAAGAGAAATGCTACTCAACGCCCGAAGTCTAAACCTCAAAATGCACGCACTCGAGGCACTTCTCAGTATGGAGAACATTGACATCTGTGCAGTAACAGAAACTAGGTTTAAGGCTCCTGAGAGCACCCCAGCACTATTAGGTTATAACTCATACCATACCTTTCGGTCACAGAACCAGGAATGAAACACAAAAGGCAGGGGTGTATCCATATTCATCAAGGATACCCACACCTCCAGGTTAGTGGTGCAGCACAATGCATCAGAGATCATCTATGTTCAACTAACAACGGGCAAAACTGCAATCCAAATTGTAGCTTGCTACAGATCACCCACCATGGCCCAGGACCCCCATTCCACATTTCTGGAGACACTGGGAAATATGAAGGTCCTACCAAACATTCTAATACTGGGTGATTTCAATTACCCAAACATAAACTGGGAGAACTACTCAAGTACTAACTCCCTTGCCCAATGCTTCCTAGAATTTATAAACTCAAATGCCCTGGATCAACTGGTCAACACCCCCACCAGAGGGAACAACATATTGGACCTGGTCATCACCAACATGGGCGACTGGTGTTCCACACCGGAGGTCAACCCCTTGTTGGCTAGATCAGACCATAGACTAATCACTCTGGATATCCACATTCTGCCCCCACCCCCAATCAAAGAAACCACCATGAAAAACTTTTCAAAAGCAAACTTCACGTTACTTAAGACCGAGGTGGAAAGCTTCACAGCCCTCATGCTAAAGGACAATGCTGTCCAAACTGCTGAAACCTTTACAAAGGCACTCTATGAGGATCTGCAGGAAAGCATGGACCATGCTATCCCAAGTAAAACCAAGACTCACTCCTCCAAGAAAAGGAAACTAGTCTGGTGGACTCCTGCCATAAACAAGCTATACAACAGAAGGAGGAAACTAGTACAGAAAAGAGTAAAATCCCAAGAAGGAAAGACATCTCTGATCAGTATCAGCAAGAAACTACAATCCCTCATTAAATCATCTAAGGCTAGTTTCGAAAGAAAAATTGCCAATTACTCCAAAGATAGCCACAAAACATTCTTTAGCTATGTCAAGAACCTAAGTGGAAACTCTCAGATCTGCTCTGAGTTAGTGCAGAATGGCACAAAATACACTGAACCGACTGATATTGCCAATGTTCTGACAGGTTTAGTGCAAACTTCACCCCCCTCTCACCCCCTAAAGGGCCCATAACCATACCAGAAGAATGTAGGGCCCCATCAATCACCAACACATAGGTTAAAACAGCCCTATCCAAAGCAAAAAACACAGCTTCAATGGGACCGGATGGTGTCCCAGGCTGTATCTTACAAGATCTCCAAAATGAACTAACCTCTCACCTAAATACACTGTTCAAACTCAGCCTCTCTACAGGCTACATACCCACAGAGTGGCACACAGCAACAGTTATCCCAGTCCACAAAGGTGGAGCCACAATGAACCCCAGGAACTATCACCTTATAAGCCTGACTAGCCTGGTCTGCAAGGCTATGGAATGCATCATCATGGAACTCATTAACAGAGACATTGGGACCATCCAAACCTTGGAACCTACCCAGTTTGGCTTTGTTAAGGGCAGATCATGCCTCCTAAACCTGGTGGACTTTTTGAGATGGTTTCCAAGGCATTAGATAAGGGAAGGGAGGTCCACACAGCCTACCTAGACCTTGCAAAGGCTTTCAACACCATTCCCCATTCTAGTATTATAGACAAGCTCACCAGCTTGAACATAAACCCCTATGTCATGAGATGGGTTGCCAACTAGTTCATGGATAGAACCTACATGGTGAGAGTTGCAGTCTCTACGGTCGACTCTAAACTGGTTACAAGTGGCATCCCCCAGGGCTCAGTCCTAGGACCCCTTCTGTTAGGTATATACTTATCAGAGGTACAGGCAAGCATAGGAGGACTATGGCTGACCAAGTTCGCAGACGACTGCAAACTATGGGCCATAATTGATTCTCCGACTGATATAGACACCCTTCAGATGGGTCTCACTGAGACAGATACCTGGTGTCAAAATCATGGCCTCAAGCTAAATACCAAAAAGTGCATAGTCATCCCCTTTGGAAAAAACAAAGTACCTGTGAACTACCACATAGGTGGTAGTCCCCTAAATACAGAAAATGTAATAAGGGATCTGGGGACCCAAGTAGATAGTAATCTCTCCTTTGATAATCATATTGCCAAGGTGGTTAGAAAATCCTTCTATGTGGCCCACCTAATCACAAAAGGGTTCACATCTAGAACAACAGAGGTTATTGTGCCTTTCTACTCATCTCTCATTAGACCCATCATAGAATACAATGCCCCATTTGGGATGTACCTTACAAGAAACCTGCAACAGCTGGAAAGACCACAAAAGTACCTCACCAAGAGGATTACTGGCTTCAAACAGATGCCCTATGCAGCCCGACTCAAAAAACTCAAGCTGTACTCGGTTGCATACCGCTTACTCAGAGGTGATCTCTGCCTGACATACAAGGCCATGTCCAACCCAGAATTGATGAACATGCTCCACCTAAAAAAAAACATATCCCAGAGAACCACACGCTCTAGAGATATAAACCTCACCACAACGATAAATAGGATATGCCGGAGGGATAGATTACTATCCCAGAGACTCCCCATGCTTTGGAACAGGATTGCAGTATACATCAAGCAGAGCCCCTCACTAACACTCTTCAAGATAAACTTTGACGGGTGGATGGGAAACAGAATATTTACCCTGGGGATCACTGCATTGGCTCTGCTGGACAGTAGCGCAGGGATCTAATGGCTCTGCTGGACAGAGGTACAGGGAACTAATCTAAGGGGGTAGCGAAAGCCAACACATTCTGGCTAGGATTATAAATGCCCTTGGGCAGATAGCCTAGTACTTACCTATGAACCTATGAAAAATCATCCTGGAAATTATTTAAAGTAACATTTGCAGCTTTATAGCATTGCTTGTTGCCCTGACTTTATTTACATTTTTCTGCATGAAATAAACATAAATTCGTGTAAGTCTGTAAGCAAACTGATAATGTACTATAGTGAACTAAACTAATGTTAGTAATAAATACATCCTTGTAAGTCTGTAACTGAACTGATAATGTACTACAGTGAAATGGAAAGGCTGTAAATTTATTATTAATTCAAATGGAAACCTCAGTGGCATTGTTTTTCCTGTCATAACCACAAATGAAACTAAAGTAGTAATCTAACACTGTATTAATAGTTCAACATTTTTTGCATTTCTGCACCTCTATAAAATTAATCAGTCCTAACTGTTGAACTTTCTTTGTTTACTGTAATGACCCTCAGGTTGTAACATACTGTTCTGTGTGTAAACTCTACCATCTTAACATAGCCATTCCTTTAGCTGACATCATTTACTTTTTTTCAGTACTACTGAATGCTGCAGTTATCATTACTGTCTACAATTTTCTTGGATAAATAGTAAAAACTGGAACTGCATAAACTGCCACTAAGAATATTCATTTTTTACCATACTGTTTTATGGCATACAGTACTGTCTTTAATTCAGCTCACTGAGTTGGCCTGTAATCTGATAAACTGCATTTTCTGCAATATATATACTCTTGGACTGTTTACATAGACACATTTATTACCAGAGTTGAACTCATCTAATTCTAGAAGTTTACTTGTCTGACCTTTATACAATTATGTGGAGTTTCTTCATATAGTATACACATTACAAAAATGTCTTTCAGACTACCTACTATGTTAACAAAAGATACTTATCATAAGATTCTGCAATCAAATGTGTTTTAAAGTGAACATATTTCCTTATATTCTACTCTACTCACATCTATATGATCTTTCATGTATTAAATAGCTTAATTTTGTATTGTACTTGCACCTGTGAAATGTTGTTTTGTTTTTATATATAATATTGTACTTTACTTTCGAGGAGCTTTTCTCCCCGGGCCTCTGCTGAAAATGGACATGTATCCAGCTGGACTAGCCCGGTCAACAAATGTAAAATAAAATAAATAAATAAATTTATTAGTAGAGTTGAACTGATGTTATTCTGAAACTTTACTTGTCTGCTCTTTATACAATTATAACATAGGAGTTGAACGTGTGGTTTTAATGACACATAATATTTATGATGCACTCTTGTCTTGCATGGGATCTCAACTTTTAACTGTACTGTCACTTTTAAAATGTAACATTGACTTTAAATTTTGCATTCTGTAAACTAGCAAAACATCATTTTCTGTCAGTCTGTGAATACATTTTTGTCTCGGTCTGTATCAAGATATTATTTATGCATTGCAACACTTTACTACCATAGTAACAATGTCTGCTAAACAAAACAATAACACAAAAATAATTTGCCAGACCTTGATACTACTTTTTGTGGATGACTTAAAATTCTATAGTTCATCAGATGAGGAGTTAAAAGCACAACTGTAAGTGGTTAAAACTTTCTCAGATGATGTAAGAATGACATTTAGTCTTGATAAATGTGCAAATGCAATGTTTAAAGCAGGAATATTACAGTACCAAGAAAATATCAGTCTAGGACAGGAATGTGATATAAAGCAGGAAAGAGTGTATACATATTTGGGAATTGATGAAGGATTGGAATTATAATATCAACATATGGAAATAAAACTCGGTAAGGAATACTTCATAAGACTAAAATTAATAGTGAAAACAGCCCTGACATATAAAAGTAAAGTCCAAGCTATAAATCAGTTTGATCTTCCTGTTTTAACTTACAGTTTTGGTATGATTGATTAGCCCTGAATGATATTGGATCAGTTGAACAGAAAAACAAGAAAAATACTTCACTGTTATCAAATAATATATAACAATCAGTGTATACCAAGATTATATTTCTGTCGCTCTGAAGGCAGTATGGACCTCTTTAAAATTAATTACATGTATAAATCTGCAGTCATGGAACTGCATACATATATGATGACCTCATCAAAACATAGTGAAAGTTTTAAAACATGAGGAGAGGAAGTCTAAGTTGACCTCGCTGCTTAGTTTAGCATAAGCATTCAGATGTCAAGCAAGAATAGAAATCAAATCAGAAGTAGACAAAAATCAGACAGCAAATGAATGTGCCAAAAAGCTAAAGAAAGAATATAAGGAGAAGGATCAGATAAGATGGAAAAGAACGTAGAAAAGCCATAAATATAGTAGCAAGTATAGAGATCTCCTGGAAAATCTTGTATCGATAAGGATTTGATGCAGGAATGGTTAAGGAGAGGTGAATTGAAACCAAAAGATGAAAGGTTGATAATGGCAGCTGAAGATAATGGACTACATACATGTTGATTTATAAAGTCCATTGAGCATGTGGTAGAAACAGACAAATGTAGGATCTGTAAAAAAAGAATTAGAAGCAGTTGCATACCTTGTTGCTGGGTGCGGTACACTCATGGCTGAGAGCTTGTACACTGAAAGGCATAATAATGTGGCAAGATTGTTACATTGGGGATTGAGCAAACATTACAATATAGAAATAGATGGGAAGCATTGAAACAAGAACCACAAAACATTATAGAGAATGATGTTGTGTATATCTTGTGGGAGCACCCATTACCAACAATTCAAAACTAGATGTGTGAAAACCAGATATAGTACTTCATGAAAAAAAGACAAAAGTAGCATTAATCATTGAAATTGCTTCATCTAGTCAGTGTCTCACGTGCAGAGAGAGACACAAAGTCACAAAATATCAGGATTTGCAAGCAGAAACAACAGCAATGTGGAAGAAGGATATCTGGACAGTTCCAATAGGAGTATGAGCAATGGATCTAATAAAAAAGAACCTGTAATCATATTTAGATATGCTACCAGTACATGTAACCCCATCTTCCTGAACACAAACTCGATGTGTTGAAAACTAAGTGTAACTAGATCTGCCTCACAGAAAGCTGTCCCCACTTTCTCAAAAATGCTATCACAGCACAATATTTTAGATAAGACTGAAAGTTCAGCATTTACACTGTAACAGCAGGAAAAGCTAATTCTGGGCACACTGCAGGTGCTGTGAAGAGCACTTTTGGCTGACATCAAAGACTGAAACAATACAAATTTCATGCACTTTAATTATTCTCTGACATATAAATGGGCTCCATTTCCATGATGGTATTAAAAACCCAACATATTTGGAGAAATGAATCCAATGAAAGAGAACTGTCTCTTTAGAATTACAAAATAAGTATGTGTGCACAACCAATGCACATATACACATTCAACACTCTGGACTAATCCTGTCACTGAATATATTTAGCATTTATAAATACTCTAATTCAATTATTTTGAAAGAGTAACTTGAGAGAAAGATTGATAACAAAATACACTTATTTGACCACATGATGCTGGCCTAGTTCTAATAACAAATTGGTATTCTGACTTCATGCCCATTGCACATCACATAAGTAGTGCAGGAAGTGGATCTAGAACAAGAAGTGGAACCTGGACTACTAGATGTGGCAGTAAAACTATTAGACAAACAATTATAACAGCCAGGAACAGTCATATAAGGCTGGGTAGCACATAATGTATCATCAAATGTAAATGCTGAACTTTCAGTCTTATCTAAAATATTGTGCTGTGATAGCATTTTTGAGAAAGTGGGGACAGCTTTCTGTGAGGCAGATCTAGTTACACTTAGTTTTCAACACATCGAGTTTGTGTTCAGGAAGATGGCCTTTAGATTGAAGATCACTGAAGATTATTCAAATATGCTACTCATTTTGGCTAACTATGGCACCATCTTCTGTTTGCACCATTTATAACATAAATTTTCTGCACTGAAACACCAGTTGTGTCCTGTGCTTTCTCGCCCTCTAACTTTAGTTGTACTGCTTATCCTAGCTGAAGAACAGACTGGTTGTGCAGGCGAGCATTTGTTGTAGAATGTTTTCATTCATAACTTTAGCTTGTTGGTTATAATGTTTACCTGAATTGTGTGGAATAGTTTTAGCCTCAGGTTTTGACTCTTTAAAATTAGCATGCGTGTATTTGTATCCCAAGCATTAGCCACACAGGTCTTCCTCCTGTACCATCATGTTAAGTAGCTCCATATGGAATGAGCGCTCTGTGAAAAAGGTTGTCTTAATATCTTTTTAGCTGTTTGCACTGCTTTCTCAGCTTTACTGTTTGATTGATGATGGTGATGACTTAAAGCATAGTCATGAGTAAACTGTGGAAACTGAAACAATATGTACTGCTGTTTGTAACCAGTTTGATGGGTATTCCATATTTTGTAAAGATGGTCTTGAACCTGGCTATTGTGAGTTGTCTAGTTGTAGTTGTTTCATGTGTTATTTCTATGTCACTAATCCACAACTATGAGATACTTTTCACCTTCAAACATAAACAACTCAACTATCTTTTGCCAAGAACCTTGTGGTATGTGTGATGGTATAAATGACTGTCTTTTCTGTGATAATTTATGGACAATATAGAACTATCACTTTGACACCAGCTTTGCAATGTCTTGGTTAATGTTTGGTCCTCATAACGACATTTTGGCTTTTTCTTGACACTTTGTGTAACCTTATGACTGATGTGAATTTGATGTAGTAGTTCAGCACATTGTGATGAGGATAGATTGTTGTTTTGATACAGCAATAAGCCATCATGCTCTAGTTGTGATAGCTGCACTCTGATTGCATAATGCTTGTACCTAAGATGTTTTATTTATGTCCATTGATCTCATCATCCATCTTGGACATACTGGATAAGTATGTATTAGTCCTGATCATTTATGTTAGCTTGCATTAACTTTTCTAGTCTCTTAGTAGTTATTCTGCTCTGTAAATAGATGGCGATGTCTTCTTTCCTATCTGACAATGGTTAATCATATGTACACTTTCTGGATAACATGTCTGCTACAACCAATTGTTTTCCAGACACATGGATTGCTTTGACATTGAAACTGCTCAGTTTCATCATCAGTCTTTTGCACCTGGTTACTAGTGACACTGTCCAAATCAGGGGAATTAGTCATTGAAACTAATGGCTTGTGGTCACTCTAAAGCTGGAAATTCTCGAGTCCCTAATAGGTATCTAGAGAATTTTTATCACATGTTCACACACATTCTTTCTTGATTTGTCAATATCTCTGCTCAGAATTCATTAGCAGTTTGGAGAAATAGATAACTGGATTAACATTTGTTCACTTATTTGGAGTAATGCAGCACTTAGGCCATAGCAGCTAGCATCTGCACTGACAGTCATTGGTATAGGGACATCGTTGTATGTTAGCAGTGGTGCTGTTGTTAGCATTTCATTTACTCTGCTGAAAGCTTGGGCTTAAGCATTTCCTTATGATCAGGATTAGTCTTTCTTTAACATATCAGTCAATGGAGTTAATATAGTTGAGAGACCTGGCACAGACTTCCCTGAGATATTAATCATGCTTAGGGCTTATCTTAATGCAGTCATATAAGATGAATTATGTAGCTTGGTGATTGCGCTAAGCATGCTTGCATGTGGTTTGATTCCATTCACATTATGCTGTGACCAAGTATTGTAGCTCAGTGTTTCCAAAGCAGCATTTATCTCAAGTTAACGTTAACTCATAATTCTTAATAGTTTGGAGCACTGCCTCTAATCTGGGGGCATGTGGCTGTCTGTCTCTTTATCTGGACCAAATACTGCAATGTCATTAATGACAGCCCCATCATACCCTTTGAGCAAATCAGTTATTTTGTGTTGAAAGATATTAGGAGCTGAAGTTATACAAAATGAGGGACTCTTGAAACAGAAACTTCCACTGGAGTAATGAAGGATCTGATGTTATTTTCATTCTTCCTCAATAAATGAGTTCGGATCCGACCTTCAGATCTGACTCAGCTGCTTTTACCAGCTTGTGGAACACTGAAACTCTTCAGCTTCTCTTATACCCACAATGTACTAAACCCCTTAGTTCCTCAAATCTCATTTGTTGTCTTTGCGTATGGATGTGGTCACTGCAAGCTCTCGAGTAGTAGTGTTCATGAGTGATTTTTTTTTCTATCGGCTTATCTGTTTATTCCTTTAAAAAAACTTTCTACCATTGTATCCTCCTTTGTCTTCTACACGACACCAGTGTAATTCTGTATTACCATAGTTGCTAATCCTTTTTTCTTTACCCTTTTTGTACTTATTGGTATATCCTTGAATTACTATTGTTAGTAATGCTTCCTTTTTTCTCCCTTACCCTTATTTTCTCTCTTAAAAAATAAAAATCTTTCTTCTTTCTGTTTGTCCTTTAAGGGTTCACTATGGATGAAAAAACTTCAGGCTGTAAAAAATATATGGATTGCAGCCATAAAATTCCCATCTGTGATGCACACTCTAAGACGTATATTGTTTAGGCTGGGCTTGTGAAATATGCAAAACTTTCAACCCCAGGGCTTTAATTGATCGAAAAAATAAATTGATCTTGAGAGGGTTACTTCCATCTAAAACTTGTGAAGCAGTATCTGGGGCTCAAACCCATAAAAAACCTGAGAAAAAAGAAGCTAAAAAGCGTTCTCTAGATCCTACATCCTCCTCGACTCCAGGTGCAGAATTGCCTCATAAGATTTCAAAACCTTTGGATCTGATCCCTTCAGATCCAAAGACAGAATCTTCAGATCCAACTTCTTTGGATTGAAGTCAAAACTGGATAAGTCTCCATGGATCAGATTTCTTCTACTCTTGGATCCAATGTCTTCCTGTCTCCCTGTTTGGACAGGTCTCCCAAGCATCACCATTCTAGAATCATCCTCTCATTCATCCAGAAGTCTGACTGAAGCTGATGTGGACAGGATGATGAGGAAACTGCTCTCGACACAATTTCAAATGGGAGTTCTCTTGGTTCCTACCCCATTAGGTCTGGAGACCTTTGTGTGTACTACACTGCCTATACATTCAACTTTTCCAATCTGACCTTTGGTTTCAGAGCCATTGGATCTGAGGATCCTAGAGCCATCCACATTGTATCTAAAGATCATGGTATTTAGTACTCCAGTGGCATCTCTGAGTGTACCAGATTTGAGCACGTTGGAGCTGGATAACTCTCAGAGCTGTAGTGTCAGAGCTAGATCTGGGGTGTTGAAGTCGACTCTGAGGTTGTCAGAGCCATCTCTGCCCCTCAGAGCCGTAGTGTTGAATAGCTCAGCTACAACTCCTTCCTCAAGTGGTTTGCCTTCAGGTCAGAAGGAGCTGACAGTCTGGAAACTTGTCTTCTCAGAGCCATTGCTTTCTTTCTTTCTGTGGCATTCTGCTTTTGAGGTAGTAGAGAGAGCTTTCTCTGCTCCTGGGTAAAAGATGTTTCCACACTGCTCGGCTCCTACTTCCAAGACCAGTTGTCTTTGCATTTTGAGGCTCAAATTTCACACAACAGGGAGAGCCAGCCCAGAAAAGTCTCCAAGATACCCAGCAGGGTATACTAATATTTTCCGATAATTGTCCAGAACATCCCACCGAAGAAGTCCCTAGGAATAGGAAGTGAAACAAGAGGCACTTAGACTCCCCTCAGGAATCTGATACAGAAAATACCAACTTCAAAGAGGGGAAGGGTCCCCAAAATCACCACCTGATGATGGCTCCTTTGGAAACATTCTAGAAATTCTCAAGCAAAGAGGTGGCTGGTCTACCGACAACCCTTCCCAAGAAGAGTCGGTATTCCTGAAGGCTTTTGGAGCTGTCCCGTCTATGGCCTGGGTGACTCCTCCCACTGATGAGCTCATTGATTTGATCTCTTGATGGGTGTGGAAGAAACCTGATTCCAGTGAGATGTTCCCCAAGAGACCAGACAGGATCATGGCACCACCTAAGGACAGGGAACTCTGGAGCAAGGGATTACCAGTTGATGGCATGGTCGTTGCGGTTGCCACAGATATGGAACTTGCAGAACAAAGTTCCTCTGTTCATCCCCCTAACAGGTGTCTAGGGTACTGGACAGATTTGGGAAGCATATATATGCTTCAGCAACTTTTGCACTTCGGTCGCTGAATTATTTGGCCCACTTCAGTAGACTCCAGAGGGATTTGATTAAAGAACTTACCAAATCCCTCTCTTTTTCTTCTTTTGGCTGCTCCCCTTAGGGGTCACCACAGCAGATCAACTATTTCCATTTCTTCCTGTCCTCTGCATCTTGCTCTGTCACACCAACCACCTGCATGTCCTCTCTCACCACATCCATAAACCTTATCTTAGGCCTTCCTCTTTTCCTGTTACCTGGCAGCTTCATCCTTAGCATCTTTTTCCCAATATACTCTGCATCCCTCCTCAGCACATGTCCAAACAAATGTAATCTTGCCTCTCTGGTTTTGTCTTCAAACCTTCCTTCCTGGGCTGACTCTCTAATATACTTATTCCTAATCCTGTCCATCCTCGTCACACCCAGTGCAAATCTTAACATCTTCAACTCTGCCACGTCAAGCTCTGACTCCTGCCTTTTTGTCAGTGCCACTGTCTCTAACCCATGTAATATAGCTGGTCTCACTACCCTCTTATAGACCTTCCCTTTCACTCTTACTGGTACTCATCTGTCACAAATCACTCCTGACACTCTTCTCCATCCACTCCATCCTGCCTGTACTTTCTTCTTCACCTCTCTTCCACACTCACCATTACTCTGAACTATTGACCCCAAGTGTTTAAACTTATCCACCTTCGCCACCTCTATTCCCTGCATCCTCACCATTCCACTATCCTCCCTCTCATTCACACACATATAGTCTATCTTAGCCCTGCTGACCTTCATTCCTTTTCTCTCTAGAGCATATCTCCACCTCTCCAGGGTCTCCTCCACCTGTTCCCTACTCTCGCTACAGATCACAATGTCATCTGCAAACATCATAGTCCACGAGGACTTCTGTCTGATCTCGTCTGTCAACCTGTCCATCACCATGGCAAATAAGAAAGGGCTCAGAGATGATCCTTGATGTAACCCCACCTCCACCTTAAACATATCCGTCACTCCCATCGCAGACCTCACCGCTGTCACACCACCCTCGTACATGTCCTGTACCACTCTTACATACTTCTCTGACACTCCCGACTTCCTCATACAGTACCACAACTCCTCTCTAGGCACCCTGTCATATGCTTTCTCTAAATTCACAAAAACACAATGCAACTCCTTCTGACCTTCTCTGTACTTCTCCATCAACACTCTCAGAGCAAGCATCGCATCTGTAGTGCTCTTTCCTGGCATGAAACCATACTGCTGATCACTAATCATCACGTCCCTTCTTAACCTAGTTTCTACTACTCTTTTCCATAACTTCATGCTGTGATTGATCAATTTAATCCCTCTGTAGTTACTACAGCTCTGCACATCACCCTTATTCTTAAAAATCAGTACCAAAACACTTTTTCTCCATTCCTCAGGCATCCTCTCAATTTCCAAGATTTCATTAAACAATCTAGTTAAAAACTCCACTGCCATTTCACCTAAACACCTCCATGCTTCCACAAGTATGTCATCTGGACCAACAGCCTTTCCATTCTTCATCCTCTTCATAGCTATCCTTACTTCCTCCTTCCTAATCCACTGCACTTCATGATTCACTATCCGCACATCATCCAACCTTCTCTCCCTCTCATTCTCTTCATTTATCAGCCCCTCAAAGTACTCTTTCCATCTGCTCAACACACTCTCCTCGCTTGTGAGTATGTTTCCCTCATTATCCTTTATCACCCTTACCTGCTGCACATCTTTACTAGCTCGGTCCCTCTGTCTAGCCAATTGGTACAGGTCCTTTTCTCCCCCTTAGTGTCCAAACTTTTATACAACTCTTCATATGCCTTATCCCTCATCACCTCTCTCTTTGTCATACACCTCATCTCCTTATACTCTTGTCTACTTTCTTCATCTCTCTGACAATCCCACTTCTTCTTCGCCAACCTCTTTCTCTGTATACTCTCCTGTACTTCTTCATTCCATCAACAGGTCTCCTTGTCCTCCTTCCTCTTCCCAGATGTCACACCAAGCACCTTTCTAGCCTTCTCTCTTACTAGCTCTGCTGTAGTTACCCAGCTATTCGGTAACTCTTCACTGCCACCAAGTGCCTGTCTTAACTCTTCCCTGAACATCATCTCACAATTACCCTTTTTCAACTTCCACCATTTGATCATTGGTGCTGCCCTTGCACTCATCCTTATCTTCTTGATCACCAATGTCATCCTACAAACCACCATCATATGCTGCCTAACTACACTTTAGACCACTTTACTACACTAAACTACTGTTTTTAAACTACACTTTACACCAAATCCCTCTCTAGCACCATTAATTCCTAGGCATTGAGCTTGATTGCCTCACAGTTGGCTACACAACAATTTATTTCAAACTTGTTCATGAGGCTTATCTCACATGCAACTGAAGGTTCTGCAAGGGTGGCAGGTTCAGGCATTTCCATTAGGTAACATGTCTGGATGCACCTGTGTGATTTCACTTAGCCCTTCAAGTCTTCTGTTGTCAATGCTCTCTTTGACAGAAGTTCTTTATTTGGTCCCAAAGTTAAAGATACACTATTCAGGAGTGAGCAGGAAGGTAAAACCCTGTCTACTGTGGGCGCAAGTTTTTCGACTCCTCAAGGGTCCTTTTCTAGGGATCAATGAGGTGGTTGAAAAATGTGGTTTAGAAAGTCCCAGGTATTTTCCAAGATCCATGTGGAGATATTTTGCCTAGGGTTGAGGAGGGAACTCTAACGGAAGACACTGCCCACGTATTAAAGGAGGTCTGCAAAACCAAGGATCTAGAGATACCTTCTCTGACAGATCCTACCAACACTCCGAAAGGGAGGCTTGATTGTCCACCTCTGGAGGCAGTCAGGGGTCATTTATCACTGCACCTCACCACAGAGTCTGGCTAGAGATTACAAAAGATTCATGGGTGCAGAAAATTATTTCCAGAGGTTATATTATACCATTTTCCCTACTTCCCCCATAATGGTAAACAGAATCCCAATGTTCTACCCAGTCAAAGGGAAGCAGTAACACTAGAAATAAACAAGCTGCTAGAAAAAAGAGTCATCCAAGAATTCTCCCCAGACCAGAAAGAGTCTGGAACTTACTCAAGATTCATTTTAATGCCAAAGAAAACAGGGGACTGGAGACCAGTTTTGGATCTCAGCACTTTGAACAAATCCGTCCAGTACACCATGTTCTGGATGGTCATGGTCCAGTCCATTCTGTCCTTTTTGCACAAGGATGATTGGATGTGCTCAGTAGAGCTTCAAGATGTGTACTATCATATCAAAACAAACAGGAACTCCAGGATATGCCTACTGTTCTGGCTGGGAGACAGTCATTACCAATTCAGAGCTCTGCTATTTGGTCTCACTAAAGCCCTTATAGTGTTCATCAAATGTATGGAAGCAGTAGCAGCTCAATTGAGGCTACAGGATTCCGGGTGTTTCCATATTTGAACTGACCAGGTAACATCTAATTAAAGCATGAGATTATATACTCCAGTTATGCTCTCAACTAGGAATTACCATCAGTTGCAGGAAACATTATCTCGAACCATCTCAAACATTGAAGATCATCTGAGCCCTGTTCAATATGGTAGCCATGTCAGCCTCTTTCCCTCTATCAGGGATTCATGCCATTCATTTCCAAGTTAAAATGATTATTCAAAGTTCTTCTCTCAGCTTGACTGATTCTTCAAGCATTGGGATTAATGACTGTTTCAGTAGTTCTAGTTCCATTAGCAAAGTATCACTTGAGAATTCTTCAGTGGACCCTAATGACTTAGTGGTCCATTCTTCAGCAACCTTTATCCAACCAAATCGAGATAACACAGACCTACAATAATTACCTCCTATGGTTGACATACTCCAATCAGATAATGCAAGGTCACCTCTTTATGCTCCCTCATCCCAGTGCCATTGTTACTATTGATGCTTCCTAGATAAGGTGGGGAGAGGCACATTTCTTGGGAAGAATGGTCTAAGGCACATGGTCCCTCAAAAAGGCTAACACACATATAAAGGTCTTGTAGATGAGAGCTATCCTGCTAGTGTTGACGAGTTTTCAAGACTGTCTCCCCTACAGAGATACTGCGATCGAGACAAAAAATGTGTCAGTGGTCTGAAACATCAACAAACAAGCAGGAACCAAATCTTACCCCCTGTGTTGAGAGTGATCTCATCCAGTCAATTGTTGATAGCAATGCACATCCCGGAGAAATCCAATATGATAGCAGACAAGTTAAGCAGGTCCATTATAATGCCATATGAATGGTCACTCAACATTAAAGTTACGGAAAAGAGTTTCTGTTAGTAAAGCCAACCTTGCTGTGATCTCTTTGAATCCCCCCTCAACAGCAAATGCAGCAGGTTCTCTGCCTGATCCCCCCACTGGGGGAATCACTGAGGGATGATGTTATCCATGATTTCCCCTCTGGCCTCCTCTACTCCTACCCCCCAATATCTGTAATCTCCAAATTTCTTCAGAAAGCATCTCAGCTGAAGAGTGCAGTTATCCTCATTGCCCTTTATTGGCCTTATCAGATTTGGTTTCCCTTCCTTTAGCCTCATCTGATTCACCTGCCATGGATTCTGGATCCAATTCCAGACCTTCTATCTGCCCCGACAGACATGATTCACCTAAACTTCCTCGGCCTAAAGTTGACTGAATGGTTTCTCCTTTTCAGCTGATAGCTAGAAAGCCCAGGCTCTCCCTCCCTGTCCCCCACATTATTTTATCTTCCCACAAAGCTTCCAATAGAAACATTTACAGAAGTAAATGGAAAATATGTGTTTTCTGGGTGCAGCAAAAAAGACACTGATCCTTTTTCAGTACCAGTGCCTAAAATTCTTGAATTTTTAGCTGCCATTTTTAATGAAGGTGCTAGCTCCTCTGCTGTTAATGTACAGTTAGTGGCAATTTCCAATTTTCTTTTAGGAGTAAGTAATTCATCTTTGGCCTCTTCCAAACTTTGTAAGGCCTTTCTGAGAGGAAACCTTCTTTTTAGACCTCCATTCAAGGATCCCACCCCAACGTGGGATTTAAATATTTTTTTACAATCATTGACACAACCTCCTCTTGAATTAGCAGCTAAGTGTGATCTAAAATTTTTGACCTGGAAAACTGTCTTTTTGGTGGATATTATTAATGTTAGAAGAGTTTCAGAACTACAGACCCTGTCTTACAAGTCTCCTTATTTGATTTTTTCATAAAGATAGGATATCCTTATGAATCACCCCTCCTTTCTTCCTAAGGTGGTGACAGAATCCAACATTAATCAGGTTATCAACCTTACAGTTTTCTTACCAAATTTCTCAAATAAAAGAGAGTACATGTTGTACCTTTTGGATGTTCACAGACAATTATGGTTTTATCTACAGAGAACCAAAAATTTGAGGAAATCGGAACAATTGTTTGTCTCCTTCTCGGACTCAAAATTACCAAACAGTTTTTAAAGTAACTTTAGCTGAACGGTTAACTGATTGTTTTATGTTTGCTTATAATGAATTGGGTTTGTCTTTGCCTAAAATACCAAAAGCACATTCCACCAGATCTATGGCAACTTCTTCAGATTTTTTTATTCAGGTCTTCGCTGGATGATATTTGTACAGTTGCAACTTGGGCTAATCCTCATACCTTTATTGCTCATTACAAATTGGATCTGGTCTCTAGGGGAAGAGCAGCCTTTGGCTCAGCGATGCTCAGGAATATCCTTCCTTATAGTCCTCCAGGGATTTAGGTAGCTGTGGACTCTGTCCCATTTGTTGAGGAAAAATGTAAATGACAACACCAGATAAAGAAGTTACATTATCAACATAACGTTTCATCTGTGATGTCCATTTTTATTCTTCCTCTACGGCCGTCTCTCTAACCCCCTACCATTTGATTTCTGGAAGGATTAAAAGATGCTGAAGGAACAAATGTTTTTTTATTTGTTGTAATTTCATCTTCTTTTGTGTCATACAGGGTTGAAGGGCAGAAAACAAGATCTGAGGATATTAGGGGTCTAGTGTGTTGTGGGTAAGGGAGGACCTCGAGAGTTTCAGCGTTCCATGAGCTGGTAAAAGAGACCGAAACAGATCTGAGGGTCAGATCCAAACCCATTTGTTGAGGAAGAATGAAAATGGACAACACAGATGGAATGTTATGGTGAGCACATAACTTCTTTTTTCATATTTCAGCTTTCTTTCTCAAGGGGTATTTGCCAAAATGTACTGGAAGGATGTAACATGGAAAACACTTTAGCATTTACTAACTTAGATACCAAGTCAGCTACTGTAGTTAGCATGAACCTTTCCACAAAAACTGTATCATTAAGCCTCTTTTAAATCAAAGCATATTTGTACTCTGCCATTTTTCTTTATTACTGGGACCACTGGTGAACACCACTCACTCAATTTATTTGCCTTTTTATTATGCCAGTGCTTTGGATTCTTTTGAGCTCTGCTTGTACTTTAGACAGCATATGAAATAATACCTTCCTAGATGGGGTCAAGGCATATGGAACAGCATTTGGTTTCAACTTAATTTTTACCAGTTCACAATTAAGCAGATCAACTTCACCAATTACATTTACGCTGACTTCATTTATTCTGGCAATTAAGCCCATTTCACTTGCCACAGCTCTGCTTAGCAGATTATTTGTGTTTGGATCAACTAACAGATCAATCCAGAAGTCAGACTTGAGCCCCCTCCACTCAAACATTGCTAGAACTTTACAACTGTACTTGAGTTCACCTGCAGGACTCTGACTTTTGTTCTCAGCTTCACAGAACTGTGAATGTTTCAAGAAACTTATGTTGGTAACATGTGATAACACAATAACATCAACTCCTGTATCAGTCTAGAAACTCACTTGAGATCCATGAATAGGAAATTTCACTTGCCAGTCTGCTTCAGTATCAGAAACAGTAGACATTGGACTCAAGAAAATGCTTAATGGACATTATTTTTAGTCTTGTATTTAGAAACATTCTCTTTAGCCAGTTTTGTTTTACAAACAGTAAAATGATCCAGCCTTTGACATCTATTACGCCTACTGCATCTTGCTGTTCACCAGAGCCATAGCTGGCTCATTTAGCACCTGATTCCATTCTCCAGTCTAGCACCACTCAACTTCAAGATGATGAGAAAATAAAAAGATCTGTTCTTCAAACTGGAAAAAAATTCCGGTCCCTGACTTGGCACTCCTGACCTCTACACTAAGAAGCCATATGCTTTTCCCTGAATTGTACTTCTCTCAATTGTCACTAAGTAAATATTAATGTTTAAGTTAAAGACTTCATATTCTTCAGAAAAATGCATGCTAACATAAAATCTGTTATTCTAGCAGCAGCTTTTTTTAAAAAAAGAAAAAAATCTTCTGCTTTGAACTGTTACAAACTGCTTGCTATAAAAGTAGCAATTGCAGCATCAACTTTCATTTCTGAATGCTGGTACTACAGTAAATACCCATCTGCAGTAACTACCATTTCAGCCTCCTAACACCTTGCACCCAAGGTTTTACCCCCACACTAGCTATGCTTCTACTGCTCACTGTTCTGACTCAGCATGATAATGGTGATATCTCCTTCATTTGTCAGGCTTACACTCCTCTGCTTCTTGTGTATTCTCTTGCTTAGGTCAGAATTATATCTTTTTTAAATTTGCCATTCTCTCAGTATTTTACCTCACACATCATTTGTCATATTTGCTTCTTTATTACTTCTGCCTCTCTTGTGATTAGTATGTCTTGTTCAAAAGTTAAACTCACTTCAGTTTGTAACTTCTGAGATATTTCTACATCAGGCTGCCTTTTGTCTCTGATTTGTTCATATTATGTTCCATTAAAACCACAATTATCAGTCAGTTAATACAAGTGTTTTACAAAAGCTTCAGCACTTTCACCTTTGGCTTGTTCATATCTGAAGAAGCATGTCCTTTCAATACTACTAGATTTTGGTAGAAATTTTGCATTGAGTTGACTAATTACTGCTTCATAGGTAACACTCTGACCCTCTGAGACTGAAAAAGAAGCTGTATAGTGTCTGCACTTCTTTCCAGTTTGAATATACCAATGCATTTATCTGGATTTTTTCTGATTCTGTTATTTAATTCAGTCAGGTTTAAATAGTATGAACCTTTTAGGCAGATCAGCCAATTGGTTTTGAAAAGTCAAACAGTTCAGGAGGGTTAAACTTTGTAACTCTGGTAAAAAAATGGATTTCTAGGGCTGAACAGCTAAAAATCAATAGAACAACTACTTCATAATGTAGAACTACTTGTTTGCAGTAAAATTTCATGTTTATCATATTGATCACTTCTGCAGTAGCTTTAACACTATGAGTATCCTGCCAAAGATACAACAGCTGGCCAGCTTCCAAAGCTTCAGGTTACAATGCATGCACCCAAACTGTCAAGCAGCTTGAGCTATGCCCTGTAGAGCTTTACTGCTCCAAAGAGTATGGTCTTTTGAGACTTTTGAGGATTGATAGTTTACTTGTGCTTTGCTGGGCAGTTACATTCCCTTTGAGAAAAAAAAACTTCCAATTCCTTAATTTTATTGATTTTTTTTGTTACTTTCCTCTTCTGGAAGGTTATTTTAATGCTAGGGTTTTGTGTTTTACCGTAGTGTCTTGTAACTATACCATACTTTTAAATGGAGCACTCAGTTTTCCTGTCAGTTTAAATGTAAACTAAATGAAAACGTATTTTCTGTGGAGAAATTGTGTTTCTTTTTCCCTTGTGGGGCTGATAAAATGTTGTAAAGTGCTTTTTATTGTTTTACCTTTTTCTGTCCAAAAAAGCAACTTCTGTGGACTTGTAGTTTTACTGGTAATTGCTGCTTGTCTTCCCTGGGAAAAAGGCACAATTTTTGGCTTGACCATGGAGCAGACTACTGGTCACATGGCTGATCCTTCTTCCAGCCACAAAAAGAAAAAAAATAAGCAAACAGCTTTTGCCACCATAGTAAGCTAAGCTGGCAATTTGCCTCATCTACAGTTGGGTTACTCTGCTGTAGCCATTTGCTGTACCTCAGACTACTCATCATTTACCATGGATCCCTCTGATGTAGCATCTATAACCACTATGGACCAGGGATTAGCCACATCCTCAGAGGCTGTTGGAGTCCTATCAGTGGGCAAGGGGCAGCCAATTTTTTAACAAAAAACATATTTATTGAATTATCACTTACGACATAGGCAATCATACATTTATACATGTGAAAACAAACGATATATTGACATATTTTCAGTTGCAAACATTATACATTACTTATGATATTCTATACATTTATTGTCACTTGAATATTACATAGCTGATTCAATTGCTGCCTTCCCTTAAACCTCATTCCTCCTCCAAAACATTATTCAGCATGTAATACTCCCACAATTTCCATTTTTTTCTATGCAATTTGCTCCTACATTTTTCTAAAGACCCCACTTCTGGTTATTTTATCTCTGTTACTATATTCACTACTTCTAATATGGTTGGTTTAGACCTTGATATCCCATTTCTAGTAATAATGTTTTAGGCAGCCACCAGAATTAAATTTAACAAGGCCTTACAATGTTTATATAATTCAGATACTGTATCAAAGTTCAAACAAATAATTTCTTGTTACACCAATTTGCTCACTCAGTATTTTTCACAGAGTAGTCTGCAGTGAACTTTTAAAGTCTGCCAACTTATTACACTCTCAAAAAAATGTTCCTAATTACCACTTTCTTCCTGATCACACCTCCAACATTTGCAATGTACCTGAGAAACATTTCTTTGAAGTCTGCTTTGGGTATAAAATACCTAAGCAAACACTTCAAATCCAAAATCCTAAATCTTCTAGACTTTGTTGCTTATTTGAGAGCTATACATATAGCCTCCTGTTGTTTCTTTGTGAATTGCTTATCCAATCTCTTTCTCTTCCCAGTCCTCCTCTGATTCCTACAACTATCATGCAGTATTCTATATGCCCTAGTAATTATCCTCCTTTAATAGCAGCTTCTGTTCTAGATTCAGCTAAAAACTCTACCAGTGCTGGTCTTTCACTTAGGATCCTCCTATTCCTTTCTCTTTGCCTATACCTTGATATCAATCATTATTAGGGAAGGCAGTCTGTAGCCTGTAGTCCTAATGTATTATTGGCCTCTTCCCTTTCTATTACTTTCTACTTTATGATTATTTGCTCCCAGTACCTTGGTTCCTTTGCCAGTTTTCTCCAGTAAATTCTAGTCCCCTCTTGCCTATTCTCTGTACCTCTAATTGCAGTCATCCCTTTTGGCAGAATCTCCTTTCTCCATTCCCATGTTGGCTTAGTTTTTAGAATATTTTCTGTTACTCTCTGAATATAATATATAGTTATTGTTATTTTCGTTAAGGATTTGCATCTCAAATCCCAGTTTATCCTTATTTCTTCAGCTCCAATTCATAATCCTTTAACACTTTGAATTATATATTTTTCCTTGTGCTGTGTATAGGAGGCTTAACTGTGTAGTTCTGAAATATCCCTTCAAATCAGACAATCCCAAACCACCTTGTTCTATTGAAAGGATTACTTTATCCCACTTGACTGTTGCCCTCTTACCCTCCCTGATAAAAACCTTCAACTCTATTAATTGCTATCCACAACTTCTCCTCTGGTTGATTAAAAAAAGCCTGACCTGTGTATAAAACTAAAAAGACAAAAAACATTTTCACTGCTTTGCATCTTGCTATCCATATCCATAAAACAGAGCTTCTAGTGTCTCAGTTTTGTATTATCTTTTGTTTTGTCTCTTCCCACATATCCCTAGCTGCCATAATAAAGTCCTTTTTAACCCATACTCCTAAGTATTTCATTTCCTCATTTCCCCATAAATATGAGTATTGCTGAACTAATTTGTGTGTGGCTACATAGTTTACAGCTATTGCCTTTGTTTTATCTTCATTGATTTTGTGTCCAAAAAAGCATTGAAACTGTCTCAGAATGTTCCACAGCACTAAAATGTCCTTTTCTTATTTTATCTGGTACAAAATGACATCATCTTCTAATAAAGCTAACATTTCTTGATTACCATACCAATTATATCTTTGAATTTCTGACTCCATTTTTTCTTTGCTAATGGTTCTAAATATAACACAAATAAAGGAAAAAGATGACACCCCTTTGTGATTCCTCTGTTCAAACAGAACTTATCAGAAAAGCACCCCCCCCCATTTTAATTTTCATCTCTGATCCCTGATATATTCTCCTAATTAACCTTATTATTATATCATGGAATTCAAATGTTTCCATTGCCTTACTCATAAAATCCCAGCTTACTCTGTTGTATATGTTCTTTGCATCAAGGCCCACTAACAACAGTGGTATTTTCTTACATTCCACTTCTCTCTGAATCATCATTGTTCTATTAATGTTATCAAATGTCTGCCTCCCTTCCACAAAACTACATTGATCTATACCTATCAGTTTTGGCAACACCTTTGCCATTCTTTTAGCCATTATGGATATAAACACTATAATCATGGTTTAGAATAGAATGTGCCTATATAAATCTGGTTCTGATTGGTCTTTACCATCTTTTGGAATTACAGCCACCACAGCTTTCTTCCAGGATGTTGGTGCTTCTCCTTTTAAAATACTGTTAAACAAAATCTTCCAGATCTCTATCACTTTCTTCCCTCCTAGCTTCCAAAGTCCTACAAGAATCCACAAGAATACCATCTACTGCAGGAGACTTTCCTGTAGATTGGTTGTACATCACTATTTTATCTCATCTCCTCCTATCATAGCTGTTAATAATTGAGCCTCATCTACTTCTAACCTTGGCATATTTATAATTTCATGGGTGTTTACTAGGCTTATGACTGCAAGGACCTTTTTAAGCCAAGCCATGCATCCCAAATCTCTGACAAGTTCTTGTACTCTTGATAAGTGTAAGCAGGGGCTTGGAAGATGAAACATTTACAAGCAGTGACCTGAGAGATTAACTATTTACAGGCTGCCTGTGTCCATTGGGGGCAAAAGTGGCAAACCAGGGATGAGGATCTTATTCCTCATCCTGTTGTCCAAGTTACACTTGAATTGGATTAGGGATGAACTCTGCTTCCCATGCATGGGGAGCCTGTTCCAGAGAAGGGGTAGTTTCTGGGATACATATCTGTATCTCCAGCAGAACCATAGATGCCATAAAACCCAAAATCCCAAATATTTCCCTGGCAATGAGTGCAGTGTGATTGGAAAACCTTAGAAGTAGATCTGTGGAAGAAAAACTCTTTGGACTGCACTGTCTAGTTGACATCCCAAAACACAATCCTGTGTGAGGGAGTCAAGAAGCACTTTTGAATGTTCTCTTGGAATCCCATCTTGTGTAAGTGATCTCTCACCAAAGAGAGAGATTCTTGACATTTTGAAAAAGACTCTGAAAAGATAAGCAAGTCATAATGGATGCCCTGTAGCCTACAATGAGCTGTAACTGTAGTTAGACAGTTTGTGAACACTCTCAGTGCAGTAGATGTTACAAAGGGTAAGGCAGAGAACTAATAATATGATCGTGGCAAACAAAACCTTAAGAAATGTCTAACATCTGTATGGATAGGGATGTGAAGAAGAGCAAATGGAAAAAAATAGTCTGATCTGGAGGAAGAGGACTGACCCCCTGGAAAGGAGGAATTTTCTTCCACTGCCATCTGCAACCTTGATGAATGATTTTCACAACCTTTATGTCTGAAACAATCTGTTGCCAAAGAGAAAAAAGGAGATTCAGATTTTCTGGAAAAAAAGTGAGACAGGGTGGGAAGGCATCACACGGTATCTTGAATAGTTATTGAGACCCACTGGACTGGACTTGGTTTTGGGAGGTTTGAAACTTCTCTTTGGAACCCCCTTGCAATTTCTTCACAAGTGTCTGTTTATCCAAACATTGTTGAGACTGTTTAATCTGTTTTTGCCAAAACTGGATGAGAAGATAGAAAATCCCTTAGAGAGTTTGGAAAACGAGGGCTGAAAAATCTTAAGATGTTCACTGGATCTGCTTATCCCTTTTATCACACATTTGATCACCTCTGCAGAAGAGGGGCCAAACACTAAATCTCTATCCATGTAAGTATTTTTTTAACATCATCTAGGAGGGCATGCAGCTATGCAACCCCCCTTAAAACAGTACCCATGGCCATAGCCCCGGAAAGAAGAATCAACAGGGTCATATACCCACACACTGTAAAATGAGTAATAACCTGTGCAATAGAAGAAGCTAAGTTATTTAAAGCAGATTTTCCACACAAGAAGAAACTGCAGATAAAACATTCCTCATAATTTCACAATTTATCAGAATAAACTTTGACATATAAGCCTGACTATTCAAAATTTTTAAAATCAAAGTTGCAGAAGTATGCACTTTTTTCTCAATACTGATCAATAATTTTCCTGTCCTTAACAAAAAAGAGTAGGATTAGAATTAGCCAAGTGCTTAGCAGCAGTGGGATCAGCTAAAGCATACAGCTGCTGGGTCAGGTTTGGAAAAAGTGTATACAATTTAAAAGACTGAGGATCTTTATGCATCCTATCTGCAAATTTTAGGGGCAGCTGGCTGACCATCAGGAAAACTACAGGCAGTAACAAACACATCCTCTATAGCAGACAGAACAGGAGGAATGTGTGTAGGTTCTAGAAAATCCTTCTGCTATTACTTATAGTATTTTCTAAGGGACTAAGAAACCTCAGTGTTCTCCCAGTGAAAACTCTGGCACATTCTGGCAATAGTCTCAGAGAAAGAGAAGCCCCCACAAGGAGAATCAGACATTTAACTCTCCTTTAAGTCTAAATCAGAAATCTGCATGAAAAAAACACATCCCTGCATCTTCTTGTTCAGATTCAGAATCGTGAATAACTTCAGAAAAAGCGGAATCCCTCCTTCTTTAACCAGAATCTACTTTATAGGAAGGAGGAATAGTCTGAATTAAACCCTGAGCTAGACCCAATAAACTACTCATTCAAAGAAATTTGAGGAGGAGTAGGCACATGCATGGTTTTCTGTTTCTTTTTGACAAGAAAAATGTGGTCAACTGTGTTACTAATAGCAGTAGCTGCTTCCCAGGGATACGCAAAGCATTCTGATTAAACAGGGACGACTTCCCCTTTCCCACTCCCAGAACCAACAATAGTGTCTCTCTATCTCTCCCTCTTTTGACTTTCAAGATGGCTGTACACTGAGTAACAGCTTAATTTCAGCTCTCCCAGTACAAAAACAGAAACTCAGAAAAAAAGTCAGTGAATTTATCTTTTTGGGTAAATTTCAATTACTGGCTACTAAATGTACTGCCTGGATGCCAGCAAAGATGAAATTTAGAGAACCTGAAAGAAAATCAGCGACAAAAGTTGAGGATAGCACACTGGCTAGTAAGAATCCTGCAGCTGTTCTACAAAAAACACTAAAATATCCAGCTCTGGTACAAGATATGACTTCCAGTGGTCTCAATGAAAAACAAGTCAAATGTGCTCATAGCCGATTATCATACATGAAACACTGAAGGAGTATATAAACTCAAATAACAAAAGACTGGAAAAATGAAAGATGATTTAAAAAGATGTTCAAATGAACTAATAAAATCTAAAAAATAACAGGTTGAAATTAATAAAAGGTTGGCTGAGTATGAAACTACTCAAGAAGCGATGTTTCAAAAAATGGTAGAAATAGAGGACAGAGTACAGGATGTTCTGCTGTACCAGAGAAACTGGAAGGAACAGACTATTAATTTTATGAAAGCATTAATAATCAACTGGACTAGTATTCTACAGCAGGAATTGTTAATTGAAAGGACACATTGTATGCATGCTCCAAATCTAGCCACGAGAAAGTAGTAAAGACTTCTAATATTAAAGATACAATCCTACCAGAAGTAAGAGATGATTCCGACAAAAGTGGCAGAAGGTCAAACTACTAAAGGTTACAGACAAGACAGTGTTTCTGGAAAATGATTACTCACTGTAAACCAGGCAGAAGAATAAATTTATTCCAGCAATTAGAGAATGTCAAAATGTAGGTGTGAGATTCAAGCTGCTGTATCCAACTATCTTCAGAATATTTTTTCCTGGATGATAGTCATTTTTGTTATGCAGAAGCTACAAAAGAGGAAATACAAAAGTTTGTCCAATCAAAAGTGAGTTATCAGACAGAAAGTGACTTTGCTTCTTATTCTTCTGATAATGAAGATCATTAAGAGACTTTGCTAGTGAATTATCTTCCAGTGTTCCAAATGAAAATGCTTGAGAGACAGAGAAAAGCACAGGAGTTGATTAGAAGAACCAGGCATGTGTTGGAAATGATCTAGAGACTGGAGTTGGGAGATGAAGATCAACAGGAACAAAACCAGCAAATCAGAAATAAATGAATAAATCTTGGATTACAAAACATCTGAAATATGGCTGAACAAGAAAAACAGGAAATATTAGAATTTTTTAACTTTGGTACATTTATAGGGGACTCGAAGCATATTCCCGACTTCATGTCATTAATGCCTGGAAGTATATTAAGGAGAGGGGAGGAGGAATGAAAAAAGTAACTGCATGTAAAATTTTTTTTTTGTTTTTAAACAGTATTTTTATAAAACATGACATATACTACATATTACATAGTAAAGCTGAAAAAATAATTATTGAAGGTGCTGCTGTGCTGTACTTTCTGTACTGGAACCAAAGTCTTCTTAAGACACAAAGTCTTGTCAGCTGTTTACTGCTGAATCAGAGTCTGGTTATAACACAGAGTTTTGCATGACTGCTTCTGCAGTCTGTTTAAGGGACCGAGCCTTGCAAACTACACACTGATAAAAGAAATATACTTTGCGGCACAATACAATTTTACTTTTAGCACAGTTACTATTAAATAACTTATTCTTATAACAGACGGCCCATACTATATTGTTACAGCTTTTAGCTTTATTGAACAAGGTTTACTTCACGATCAGTTGTTGTTGTTGTTGTGTCTTTCGGCTTTTCCCGGTTAGGGGTCACCACAGCGGAACCCCGGTCCGCTAATGATTGGCAGTTCACGATCAGTATGAACTATAATTCTCCTATGCAACACCTTGGAACAATTGTGCTCCTACAAATACCTCTAACACAGCTTGATTTTTACAATCTATTTATACTTTTCTTGGATCCTGTTTTTCTTCTTGGTATCTCTTTTTAGACTTTGTACGGAAGCATCTGTTAGGAAACACTTCTGCTGATGCTTGTGAGAAAGCATGTAATATTTTACTTTTTAGACTTGCTTTTTAAGGAAATATCTTATGAGAAAGCACACGCAAATTGTTTTTCTACTGATCATGTCCATTCATCTGTAAGAAAGCACATCAAACTTTTTTTTGCTGATATTGTGAGAAAACATGTTTTTAAGGAAACATCTTGTAAGAAAGCACATACTGCTGATTTTGTAAAAAGCATATCCATTCATCTGCCAAACTTCCTTGCTGATATTGTGGGAAAACATACAGAATAGTTTTTTACAGTTTCTGCTGATTCTGTAAGGAAACATATCCATTGACAGATGTTCCTTGTTTTTGAAAACACAGTCAGGGTTATGTCACATGGTATGGGTACTCATTACATATTACTAAGCGCTATTCCTACATTTAAGCAAACTTTTATTTTCTGCCTTATTTATTTTGCATATGTGTAGCAGAATTGATTTCATCCTTTATTCATTCTTACAATTCCCCCTTTTTATTTTAAAGCAGGGAGAAAAATTCATCATTGTTTGGTAATACATTTTCATTATGGCAATTGACAAGAGGAACTTGTTGATTAACTTTTGTTAAGCAAACTTTAATACAGGTGAGTAATATGCAACCAAGCACTACAATAACAATAATAGTAATTAAAAAATATAATGCTTTTTCCTGTCTGCCCTGTGAATAGATTACTAAACCACTCACTCCAATTGTCATTCCAGTTTTTTCTAGTATGTTGTGACACTTGTGCAATGACCTGTAAATGCACTTTTAGAGACTCTTTTTTTTATCTGGAATAAATGTACAACATTGTTTTCCTATTAGGGCACATGCTCCCCCTTCTGACACTAGTATGTAATCTAATGCCATTTGATTTTGTAAAACAATAGATGTTATATTGTCCTGTCTTGCCTTCATTCTTTGCTGGACTCAACCTATACGAAAGCTTGAGAGCTTCCACTGGCTCGAGGCTATACACTATCCCATCATGCTTAGGGAGATTACCCAGATCTCGTTTGCCTCTAGACTAGAGTGGATGCTTCCTACTAGGCTCCAGGCTAAGTGGAATCATTATTCTTCTTTTTTACTGTTTTTTGCTCTAAATATTTAGTGTGTTTGTTGGATTATTTGCCTTTAGTGTGGTACACAAGTTTTGCTAGATCCATTGCGATATTTTGTACTGTTTGTTGCTGGCTGTCATCTTTCACTAGGCCGTTTATCTTCCCCCATCCCGATCCCAAAACCGTTTTTTGGGTTGCTGTTGTTTAAAAACTATCTTGTTCCCCCTTTTCTCTATATCGTTAAGTAGTCCATTTGCATTAGAGGGTTCCCTTTCAGCCTGTTTAACATAGAGGGCTTTCCCCTTCCCTTGCCTTTTTTTCCAGTGAGGAGTTGTCGTTTAAGTTAGAGACTTCTACTCTGGGTAGAGGAGATTGTCATTTAAGTTAGAGACATCTCATCTGGCTTCTTTTTGCTCTGTTTGTAGTTGTTTTTAGTTATTGTTAATATAGAAAAAAAGTTGTTGTTTTTCTGATTGTTGAGTAGTCTGCCTTGTACTGTTTTTAGTTATGTCTAAAGATGCTAAAGAAGCTAAGCCTTCAGGCTTCAAAAAATGTGATTGATGCAGCCAGAAAATGTCCTTGACAGATGGACACACTAGTTGTGTGTACTGTTTAGGTGCTGTCCATCTGCAAGAGTCATGCTCTTTTTGCCACATGCATTTAGCTCAAGAGTATTATTGGAGAGAAAAAACAAGTTAATTGTTAGGGGATTATTGAAAGTTCCTTTTTCTGAGGCACTAGAAGGGAAACAGAGTTCCTCAAAATCCTCCCACCAGTCTCAATCCCCTAGTTCAGACAAGTCTTCTAAGAGGTCTTCTTCCACAGCCCCAGAATCAGAACCATCGAAGAAGAAGGCAAAGGATTCATCCATTGACCTGAAGGTTTTTGGGCCCAAAAAAGCTACCTCTTTGGGTCCACTGGTTATTTTGGAGCTGACAGAGTATCACATGTGGAGCCAGTCCCCAGTTCTGGAACTGGTCTCCTCAGTTTTGCATTCACCTATCTTGCAATCCATGAGATCCTTGACCCTGTCTTCTCTGTCCTCCAGGAGTCTCTCGGACAATGATGTGGAGAGGGTGGTCAAGAGACTGTTACAGATGCTGGCACTGGCCAAGATTCTATCAAGCCCAGCCCAGAAGGATTTGAGTCCAACAACCGTCACTTCCCCCATCTTCGATTCCTCCTCCAACCCATGTTGTGGCTTCAGAGACAGAGTGCTTGGATTTGATTGTGGTGGAATCATCAGGGCCATGACCTGCTCCAGGATCTTCAGTCTTGACTTCCGCTCAAACCTCCTTGGTTCCATCGTCTATTGAAGGGTCTAGGGGCTGATGCTACCCCATCGGTTCTGGGGAGGAGAGTCAGATTGGACAGTTGTTGGAGCCAAATCTACCTCTTGGGGCTTCAGTGCAGGTAAGCTTGGCACCTACATCAGCCTCGGAGCCCACCGCCTTGACTCAGGGGTAGTCTCCTGGCTCTTTAGAGCTGGAAGCTCCCTTGGAGCGGGGTCGTGGTGCTTTTGAGGTCATGAGGAGAGTGCTCTCGCCGCAGACAGCTCCACTGTCTTTACCATCTCTACCCCCAGGCGTGGAGACCCAAAGTCCCAGGGCACCCCATTCAGCAAAACCATCTCTTCTAAAACCTCAGAAGAGGACATGTAAGAGGAAACATCTATACTTCCCAGAGGAGTCTATCACTTCAGGCACAGACCTAGATGATTCAGAAGGGTCCCCACAGTCACCCTCTGAAGATGTCTCTTTTGCAGACATCCTAGAAATCCTTAAACAGAGAGTTGGCTGGAAGTCCATTAACCCTTCTGAGGATGAGTCCGTGTACCTGAAGGCTTTTGGGTCTCACCCCTCCACCTCTTGGGTGACTCCGCCTTTTGATCATCTCCTAAATGTAGTCAGTCAAAAGGTGAGGGGCTCTTCGGAATCTGTGGAACCTGTTCCGAGGAGGCTGAATAAAGTTTTTACAGTGCCATCTGATAAAGAATTCCTCACAAAAGGTGTTCTAGTAGATGCTATGGTGGTGGCGACAGCCACCAAAAAGGAATTATTTGAGACTTCCTCATCTGTCCATCTTCCGAAAAAAGAATCTCTTACGATGGACAGGTATGGAAAGTGTATGTTCTTGTTAGCAGCCTTTACCCTTAGGTGGCTGAACTATTTGAACCGTTTTACTAGGCTTCAGAGGGATCTCCTGAAGGAGTTAGGTGATACCTTCCAAGGTTCTACAGCTGTAGCAGTTTCAGACAAGGTGACCTCTCAGCTTTCTACCTTAAATTCTGTGGTAAACTCCTCCATGAGGCACATCTACTATGCGGCCGATGGAGTGAGTAGGGCAGTGGGTACAGAAATCTCCCTAAGGAGGCAAGTTTGCAGAGCCCTTCAAGTGTTCCTTTATCACTACCCCATTCAATGGTTCATCCTTGTTCGGACCAAAAGTGAAAGAGACTCTGACCAGGTGCGAGCAAAAGGGAAAGACTCTTTCTGCCATGGGAGTCCATTTTTTCCTCCCTACCAGGCCTTACCGCAAAGGTCAGAAGGGGGGAAAAATGTGGTTTCATAAGTCCCAGAGAGCCTTTCCAGGTGCATGTGGTGATTCTTTCCCCAGCGGCAGAGAGGGAAACAGCAGTGGAAGATGTCAACCTCATGGCAGAGGGTGTCCACAAAATCAGGGTGACAGGGATAAATTCCTTGGTAGGCCCTTCCAGTGCTCCTAAAAGGAGACCCATCTGTCCACCTCTGGAGGCAGTCAGGGGTCACTTGTCACTGTACCCAAATGCCTGGCTAAATATAACAATGACAAATGGGCACAAGCAATCATATCCAGAGGCTACTGTACACCCTTTTCCTTCTCCTTTAGAAAAGAAGTCAGTCTCGGATGTTCCTCCCAGTCAGAGGGACCAGGCAACCCTAAAAGTTCAAAGGTTGCTAGAAAAAAAAAAAGTCATCCAAAACATCCCTGCAGACCAAATTGGATCCGGAACTTACTCAATGTTCTTTTTTAATTCCAAAAAAGACAGGGGACTGGTGTCCCATTTTGGATGTCAGCAGACTAAACAAGTCCGTAAAAAAATCAAAGTTCTGGATGGTGACACTGCAGTCGATACTCCCCTTTCTGGGGAAAGACAATTGGATGTGCTTGATAGATCTCCAGGATGCATACTACCATATAAAGATGGACAGGTGATCCAGGAGTCACTTACACTTTTGGCTGAGAGACAGTCATTACCAATTCTGAGCTCTGCCTTTTGGCCTCACTATAGCCTCCAGAGTGTTCACCAAATGCATGGCAGTAGTCATGGCTCACTTGAGGCATCTAGGATTCCTGGTGTTTCAGTGTTTGGAAGACTGACTCCTAACTGCCACCACCGAGCATCTACTAACCATCTGCCTTTGCTCTTAACTAGGCACTACAATATACTTCAAAATGTCTGCCTTGTTGCCATCACAGCATATTGTATTAATAGGAGCAGACTTAAACACAAGAGAAATGGTAGCCAAATGTCCTGCTGACAGAATACACACCCTATACCAACAAGTAGAAAACTTCCTCACAAAAAAGAAAGTACAAGTGAAGGGTATTCTAAAGATCTTAGGTACCATGGCAACAGTGATAACCTTGGTACCTCTCGCATGCTTACACATGAGAGTTCTCTAGTGGATACTTTAACCCAATGGTCCATGCAGGAGTTACCCATGTCCCACAAGATTATCATAATGGAATCCTGCAAGAGGGACCTACAATGGTGGCTTAATTCTACTCAGGTGGTTTTGGGCAGACTTTTCATTCCCCCACAACCAATAGCTACAGTGACTACGGATGCTTCGCAGATAGGGTGGGGGGGCATTATCTGGGGAAGACTGTACAAGGAGTTTGGCAGGAATACGAGAACTACTTGCATACTAATGTCCTAGAGATGAGAGCGGTGCTTTTGGCATTGCAGGTATTCCACAACTCCCTTCCACTAGGAACGATTGCAATCCAGACAGACAATATGTCAATTGTGTGGTATATAAACAAACAAGGAGGAACCAGATCTTACCCCCTATGTCAAGAGGCTCAAAGAGTATTGCAGCAGACAGTCTCTTCCCAACACTTTCTAATAGCAATTCATGTCCTGGGGAAATCCAGTGTGATAGCAGACAAACTCAGCAGAGCTATTCTAATGCCTCACGAGTGGTCCCTGAAACAGGAAATTGAGAAACAGATTTTTCGCAAGTGGGGTCAGCCTTGCTGCAACCTTTTTGCCATATCCATGAATGCCAAATGCAGTGGCTACTTTGCTTTGATCCACCTTCCAGAGGAGTCACCAAGGGATGCACTTGTGCATGATTGGCCCCCAGGTTGCCTTTATGCTTTCCCTCTATTTCCTTTGATCCCCAAAGTCCTTCAGAAAGCCAACACATTGAGAAGCAGGTTAATACGCATCGCCCCATACTGGCCTCATTAAATTTGGTTCCCCTTCTTATGGCCCCATCTACTGGAGGATCTGTGGATTCTGGACCCAGTTCCTGACCTCCTGACTCATCCATCAGGGATGCTCCATCCCTCAATCAAAACCCTCAAACTGGCAGATTGGCAGCTCTACCTCCACTCCTAGCCAGGCTTCCAAATATATCTCCCGGTGTGAAACACATTCTGATTGCATCCCATAAGACGACAACTAGAAAGCTTTATGCTAGCAAATGGAAAAGATTTTCCTGTTGGGCTCTCAACAATCTCATTGATCCTTTTACAGCCCCTGTAACATCTATTTTAGACTTTTTAGCAAAATTTTTCAGTGAAGGTACAGCAGCAGCTACCATCCAAGTTCAATTGGTTGCTATATCAAACTACCATATTGGAGAGATGGGATTCAAAATTATGTCCCATAGACTGTGCAAGGCCTTTTTGAGAAGTACCTTTTTGCTAAGGCCCCCAGTAAAAGAACCACCAGCTCCTTGGGACCTCAATTTGGTATTGTCCACTCTAATCCTTAAACTATATTAACCAGCTTCATCTTGTCATCTGAAGTTCCTAACGTGAAAAACAGTCCTTTTGGTGGCAATCACATCAGCTAGGCAGGTATCAGAACTCTAAGCATTGTCTATACATTGTCTATACATCCCCACTACTTGTTTTTTCATAAAGACAGAGTTTCCCTTAGAACTAATCCATCATTCCTCCCTAAAGTTTTTTCCGAGACTAACTTGAATCAGTCTATTGATCTACCTATGGCAACAAGGCAGAATATAAATTACACCAATTGAATGTACACAGGCAATTACATTTCTACCTAGACAGAACAAAAGAATTCAGGAAATCTGTTCATATCCTTTTCAGATAAAAAGAAGGGTGCCCTAGTGTCAAAAGTCACTCTGTCAAAGTGGCTTACTGATGCTATTACCTATTCATATACTTCTCATAATAGACAACTGCCTGGGAAAATAAAAGGTCATTCAACAAGAGCCATTGCAACCTCATCTGCTTTTCAGGCTAGGCTATCTATGGATTCAATTTGTACTGCAGCGACATGGATAAAACCTCATACCTTTTTCACTCATCACTCATTACAAAGTAGATTTGGCTTCCTGGAACTCTTCCTGGTCTAAAGAGTTTGTTCCCTTGAGTCACCCAAGAAAGAAGGTGCTGGGGATGCTGTCCCAACCAGCAAAGAATGAAAGTGAGATAGGACAACATAACATAAAGAAGTTATGTACTCACCATAATGTTCCATGTTTGTTCTCCAGCTCGCCTTCATTCTTACATCCCACCCTCCTTCTTGTGACCTAAACTCCTGGAGGATTGAGAGGTCTTTATTGGATTTGGAACTCATGTTCTCTGACTCCCTTCTTTAGTGCTAGGTGGCGCATTTTATGTATATACTATTTTATATATATATATATATATATATATATATATATATATATATCTAAAACCGTTACTCTGTTTAGTAATTGCAAACAAGATCTGTGTAATCTCCCTAAGCATGATGGGATAGGGTATAGCCTCAAGCCAGTGGAAGCTCTCGAGCTTTAGTATAAGCCAAGTTGGAACCAATTTTCGTTTCTGAACCCTAACCAGCAAAGAATGAAGGTGAAATGGACAACAAACAGAACGTTATGGTGAGTACATAACTTCTTTTTTGTATGGCTGTCATTTTGACAGTAATGTCAAAGATTGCACCAAAATTGGTGTTTGCTAATACTTCAACTAGTTTGGATAGTTTTTGTAACTCCCAAATGGCTTTTGCTGCTCCATACCATGGGAATATACTTGCTCCAGAAGTTACATCATCTCCTAGATCCATATCTTTTAATTTTAAATAATCAAGATTTTGGTGATAAATATGTGATGTATCTAAGGTGTTTACTGGATTTTCTGGACCTTCAATTGCAGGTAATATGTCTCTTTTCTTTTGTGCATTTCTAATTCTTCCATTTGGTAACTCTTTTACATGACGCATTGCTGGTACTATTAACCCTATATAGTTGGTGCCATCCCATCCCTTTGGTAACCATTTATAAGCATATTTACCACAAATGTAATATAATTTAACCCATCTGACAGGGGAACACTGCTATTTACTATGCTGCCATTTACTTGTCTCATAGTAGGAGTTGCATCATGTACTACCATAAAATTTTTACTTATTTTGTTTTGCCAACATGTAACGTTGGCTTTGCACTCATTTTTAATGTGTTGTGAAAAATGATGTACTGTTGTTTTACTTAATAACTGACCCTTGACTGGTATAAAAATAGGAAATCCATGATGAAATACACCATATTCTTTTACGTGTTTATGAATGTTTACTATTGCAGCCATCTCAGTGCAGTTACTATCACCCACTGAGATAGTTCCATTTTGCTGAAAACATGTAATTTGCTGTACTATAGCGAATAACTATACCCTTGCTTTACATAGCTGTACATTTACAACCTGGTCTCCTATTTCATTTATTAATACTCTCCAACTATTAGATGTATCTAGTGGAATTGGCACCAGTGGCATGATCCCTGCTATTTTAGGTATTAAACTACATACCCAGCAATGTCAACATTGTCTTGCCAAAAATGTATTAAAAGATGGTGCCCAATCATGCTACTTTTTTCACATATCTTTACTCTCCCCTCTTGTAACTTTACAGTTTGATTAGCAGGTTGTAAGTACAATTTAATGCTAAGTAATACCATAATAGTTAGCTTGATAGTTATTATTGCTTTAAAAACCATCCTTTAAATAGAAATTCCATTCATTTTGCCTTTGGTCATCCAAAACTGGATAAAACTGGATTTCCAAAAGGATGCACTTTAAACCATGACAATTTCATTATGCTTTCTCTGTGACAGACCTACAAGACAATACACTTAGTCAGATTTACATTGCTCACTAGTTTTAACAACTTTTAACTGATCTTTATGTACCAACATTGTTTTGTTTTTCTTTTTCCCTTTAATTTTGTACACTTTGTGTCTTTCGGTGGTCCAATTTGTTCCACTACATCAAAAGGGCCTTGCCAATTGCTATCCCATGGTCCTTCTATTTGGAACATTTTACCAATACTTTTGTTCCACAGAGAAGGTTTTCCAGGTGATAATATTAGCATCTTTTTTCATAGATGGAAAGCTTGCTCCCTTGCATTATAGTTACATACCTCAGTAAGTTGCTTTAGCCACTCTTGATGTTTGCTGATTTCTAACATGGGTCTACCATTAGGTATATCTGGATCAAACACAATTGTATGGGCATTTTGTGACTTGTCATTATTACGTATGGAAAAATACCTGTTTTTCTATTTGGTGTCACCCAAATACCCATTAAAATGCCAGGCAGATGATGTATCCAAATATTGTCCTTTTCCAGGCATGCCTTTTTTAGATGTTATTTTAACATCCAGTTCAAAATGTCATTGGATTGTGGATGGTATGGTACATGAAACCTTTGCTGTATGCCTAACAAATTATACATTTGTTTAATGAGATCACTAACAAACTGTGGACCATTGTCTGATTCTATGACACATGGCCACCCACAATGGCAAAAAATTTTTTTCCATGAAGCTTCTGCAGTTGCTGTTGCTGTCATTGTTTTGGTAGGAATTGCTTCTACCCATTTTGAAAAGACATCCACTACTACTACTAGGTATCTGTAACCTCCCTTTATTGTTGGCAAAGGACCTGCATAATCTAACTGAACTACATACCATGGCCCCATCCGCTGGCTGCACCTGATGTAGCTGAGGCCTTTTCCTTTTAGCATTTAGCTGCAAACAGATTAGACATTCTTCTACAATCAGCCTACAGATCTTTTTTAAATTTGGATTCCAATATTTTTCTTTTACAACCACCCATAGCTTATCAGCTGCTACATACCCCAGTATTTAGTGATCTAACTTGACCAACTGCCGTGCCAACTGAAATGGTACATATGGCAACTGTAGACCTTTGGAGGTAGTGTATTGCATAATACTCCCTTGGTGGTATCCCCACTAATCTGCACTGATCAGTTTCTTCTTTCAAGCCCTGTTGTGTTTGAATATTTATAAGATCTCTCTCTACTGACTCTTTGTCTAGATCTTTTAAAGCACTAACTTTTACATTGGTGTACACATATTCTGGAAGTTCCTTTCCATCTTGTGCTGCTTGTTTTGCCAGTGTATCAACTAAGGCATTTAAACTGAAAGTTTTACTTGTCAGTTTTTGATGTGCTTTTACTTTTAAGATGCTGTACTGTCCCTGCTGGCTCAACATTGTTATACCTTTGTGTATGTCTTTTAATACTTCAGCATGCCATAATGGTTTGCCTGCACTGTCCACAAATCCTCACCTTACTCAGGTGTCCATAAGCAGTCTTAAAGAATTTATTACATAAGCACTGCCTGAGAAAATATTAACAGAATTGTAATACTTTAGCACATACAGTACTGCCTCCATTTCAGCTCATTGAGCTGACATATGCCCTGGTAACCTGATTAGTTTGGCAGAATCTAGCTGTGGATTCTATGGAACTACAGCAAATCCTGTCCAGTATTTGCCTTTGTCCCAATACCATGCTCCATCTAGAAAGATGGATAACTTAAAGTGGTCAAAATCAGATGCCAGAAATTGTACGTCAGGTGACATTATTTTCTCTAAGCAGTTATAATGTTTTCCTTCATATCCCATGTGATTTGACAAATAATATTTGTCCTCTGTCTGAATTGTGACAGTTTTCATTCCAAACAGTGCCATCCATTTTGCAAAGACTGCCTGACTAATACCATCTGTGATTTTATTCATCTCAAAATTGTCTACCAGAGCTTTTACTGCTTGATGTGGTGCTTGTACTATAATATTAGAAAATGCAGTCAGATACTCAGTTTGCTTAATACCCCACTAAATGGCTAAAAACTGTTGTATGCAGGGGTGGTAGCCCAATTCCATTGTGGTCATCTTTCTACTACAGAAAGTAAATGGACATAATGTTTTTTCCATTCTGTTGTCACCACCATGTGGCCATTCCTGTAATAGTACCACAAATAATATTTTCTTCCCTGCTGCTGCCTGTAGCACAAATGACAACTTTGGTGTGAGTGCTATTAATTCTGTAGCTTGTGCTAATTTTACTTTCATTTATGAAAAATGCCTCATCCTCATGGGGTCTACACTCTAAAACGTGGAGCTCTTCTTTTTGTGTAAGATTTTGTATAGGGGAGCAGCCACAGTTCCATAATCCTCTATAAATTCCCTATTGTAATTCATGATTCACATAAGTTTATATAGATCTGCTGTAGTCAATAACCTTTCCATTTGTAAAACACCTTGCATATGCATAGGGCAAGGAGGTATTCCTGACGGTTTTATAATAGTACCTAGGAACTTAGCTTCTTATGACAGAAACTAATTTTTTTCACTTTTAACCTTAAACCCTGCTTGCTGCAAAGTGTGGAAAACTTTTTTAAGAAGCCATACATGTTCTTCTACTGTTTTAGACTGAATCTGTATCTCATCAATGTAATGTAATGCTGAATCCTCCTTTTCCAAATGTTGAGGAATGGATCCTACTGTCTGGTGAAAAATAACTGGACTGTTTTGAAATCCCTGAGGTAATCTTGTCATGATATATTGCTGTTTTTTAAATGTAAAGGCAAATCATGGCCACCCTTTTTTCCTGAGTGGTACTGAAAGAAAGCCATTTGCAAAATCTATTACTGTAAACCACTTACTTTGTGGCTTAATGTGCAGCCAACTCTGGAACTATTGGAATAAAATGTGCTCTAGGAGTTATGTTTAACCTTCTGTAAATCAATAACAAGACAATAACTACCATCATTTTTCTTGACAGGCCAGATTGGTGAATTTGTGGGATTGTTGCCTTTTTGTATAATTCCTTCCTTTTCACATTCTGCAATACATTTTTCCATATGTTCTTCTGCCTCCCTAGGAATGGGATATTGCTTTTGAAATGGTGTTATAGAATCCTGACACTACCTACCCCTACTGGCATTTCTAGTTTTCCACAATCACTGGGACCCATGGACCACAGGTTTGGGAATTGCTGTTGTAAATGCTGCCACACATCCTCACTGTCTGTATTTACATATTTTGTAGGCTTGTCTGTTTTTTCAGGTAGAGAGATTGCACAGCAACCTGCACTTTTCTCTCCGTCTCCTTATTTCCTGTCTCCTATCCACAAAATACTGTTAGGCAAATCAATTACTATGCCTAAAGGTCCTAGAATGTCCATACCATTAATGGTAGTTGAGCAGGATGGATGCATTAAAAATGCACCCTTCCATGTCTGTCCTTCTTGGTTAAATTGTATGCCTACATCTTGGCTACTCACTGCATAGCATCCTGTTCCATTAAATGCTGAAATGCAAACCTTTTTTATAGGATTTACAGGTAACTGTCTGTCTGTGATGGATACTGCTGCTCCTGTGTCTAATAAAACATTTTTCCATACTGATCCCTCTACCCAGATATCAATCAGTGGTCATCTGTCTCGATCCTTTTTAAAAGTAGTCAGGAAAGATACCAGAATAGGGGGGCACACCCCTATTGCAAGGAGATCCACTCATCCTTCCCTTTATTGTCAAATGCAATATGACACACTGCATGTTCTTGCATGTCATCTTCCTCTGAGTCTGAGTCATCCACATATTTAGGTTTTTCAATCTCTTTTCATAATTGCTGCCTAACCATCCCTTCTGCCTGCTCTACAAATATTTTGGATTTACAGGTGAGGCTGCTTGAAAGTCTGTGTGACATACACCCCCTTTTTCCTGTGTATTGATGGTTGTTATAGCTGTCTTTACCAATATAGGTTCATAGGTTGGTACTAGGCTATCGGCCCTAGGGCCTATACAAGCCTAGCCATAACAATTCCCTGGCTATTTCTTCCCACACTATTTACTTCCCTGAACCCCTGTCTAGCAGGGTGACTGACGTGATCCCCAGGGTGAATTTTCTTTCTCCCATTCAATCATCAAGGTTCCTTTTGAAGAGGACCAAAGAGGCACTCTGCTTGACATGTATGGGCAGTCTATTCCAGAGTCTGGGGACTCTCTGGGTCAGGAACCTATCCCTCCAGCATGTTTTGTTTATTGTGATGACAAGGTTTTGATCCCTGGAGCGTGTGGCTCTGAGGGATTGGGATTTCTTTAAGTGTAGCATGTCCAACAGGCCTGGGTTTGACATGGCCTTGTATGTTAGGCAGAGATTGCCTCTGAATAGACGATATGCGACAGAGTATAGCTGCAGTTTTTTAAGGCAGTCAGCATAGGGCATCTGCTTTAGGCTTGTAATTCTTTTAGTGAGGTATTTCTGTGGCCTTTCCAGTTGTTGCAGATGTCTTGAGAGGTACATACCAAACAGGGTGTTGTATTCTATAATGGGTCTAATGAGGGATGAGTACAGTGGGACAATGACCTCCTTTTTTCTGGATGAAAAGCCCTTAGTGATGAGGTGTGCCACACAGAAGGATTTCCTGACTGTTGTGGCGATGTGGTTATTGAAGGTGAGACCACTGTCCACCTGTGTCCCTAAGTCTCTTATCACACTTTCGGTGTTTAGTGTACTGCCACCTATGTGGTAATTTACGGGTACATGTTTTTTCCCAAAGAGGGTAACTATACATTTCTTGGCATTGAGCTGAGCCCATGGCTCTGACACCAAGCATCGGTTTCTGTAAGGCCTTTTTGTAGAGTATCCACATCATTTGGGGATTCAATAATGGCTCCCAGTTTGGAGTCATCTGCGAACTTTGTTAGCCAGAGTCCCTTAGTGTTAGCCTGTACTTCATAAAAGTAGATGCCAAACAAGAGCAGTCCCAGGACTGAACCATGCAGTACTCCACTTGTCACTTGTCTGGAACTAGATTTGGAGTCGGCTACTTTTACAGTGTGAGTTCTGTCAGTAAGCCAGCTGGCAACCCATCGAGTGATGTAGGGATTAATTCCCAGTTTAGTAAGTCTATCTATGATTCCAGAGTGGGGAATGGTGTCAAAGGCCTTGGCGAGGTCCAGATAGGTTGTGTGGACCACCTTACCCTCATCCACAGCTTTGGTGACTCATTCGAAGAAGTCAGTCAGGTTCAGGAGACAAGATCGTCCCTTCATGAACCCAAACTTGGTGGGGTCCAGTGTTTGAAGGTTCCATGATAATACGTTCCATGATCTTGCAGATCAGGCTCATCAGACTGATGGGGCAGTAGTTCCCGGGATCCAAGGTGGATCCCCCCTTGTGGTGTGGGATAACTGTAGCTGTGCACCACTCAGTGGGAACGAAGCCTGATGTGAGGTTATGATTAAACATGACACTTAGGTGAGGTGCCAGTTCATTTTGTAGTTCATGTAATACACAGTCCGAGATGTCATCTGGTCCCATTGTAAGGTGTCTGTGCATAGACCTGTTTTTCTGACTTTCCTTGTAAATCTTTTGGCTCTGTTTTTGGAAACACCCTGTTCTTCCTTCTTTTTATACCAAGCTTTATGATGATCACAATTTTGCTTAACATGCCCGACCTTCTTACAAAAAAAAATGTCGGTGCCTTTTGTTCATTACCTGTGCATGATCCTGGTGCTACAGACACAGGAGCAGTAGCTGCTGGTGCAGATGCAACTCTCCCTGCTGGTGGTTGATCACACCTCCGTTGCCTTCCCTGGTTTTTAACTTCACCAATCACCGCAAATGTCTCACTATCCTCTCCTAATGCAAAGATATAGTGTGAGTATAATGTCCCATCATTGACCATAGTCCGTCCCCTCACTTATTTTTGTATCAGATCAGTGAGGGTATCTGAATTTTCTTAATAAATGCATTTAATATCCCCTGGGACCCCTTTTACTTGCTCTAAAAAGCAATGTATTGACTGTTTTTGTATTTCTGGTTTTTGCATGTCCCTATCTGACCTTTGATATATGGTTTGAAATGCAAGTCTAAAGTGGTCAGCTTGTTCCATTAATTTATCTGAGATGGTGATTCTGAAATTATCTAACAGCTTACTTGTGAGAGGCTGCCCTTGTGTATATGCCATAAGAACGTCTGTCATGTGTCCTACTTTACTGTTTAACTGATATGCATCTTTCTTTAACTGAATGAAAATTTTAAAACATTTGGGAATAAAAATCCAGAAACATCTAAGTAATGCATCTGTCCATACATCTGATCCTGCTGTGTATGCTACCCATTCTTCAAATGTAAGCATATTGCAAAATATGCCTTTTTTATCATTCCACTTGTGGTAAACATTGTAATAATCCAGACTGTATATATAGATCTGCAGTGGTTCCCTGTTCTATAACTTGTACTGGTTTTGTATTTTGCAATTCTTCTTAAATTTGGCTATTAGAATGGTATTCTGTAAATTAGTCTCTGTTAGTTCATTAATTCTTCTTCCTTATCTTGTAAATGCTTTTTAAGTTCTGCATTCTCTTTTTGTAATTCTTTACAGGATTTAGGATACTTTTTATTAGTATCTTCTGTTGACTGTAGGGCCCCTATGTGCTTTTGACAGAATTCTTGTATATCATTTCTGAACTTTTTCAACTCACCTTGTTTGTCTTTTAAGATTTTGTTAAATTCTTCTGTTAAATTATCATGAACCTTGCCCCTGTCCTCGGGATCACCAGCAGTGGCTTTATTCCATTGTTGTACATAATTTTTAAAGGGTGTAACAAGATTTATAGAGGATTCTGTCAATAGTAGATCTGACTGCTGTTCTAACTCTGAGATTAATGCAGTGACAGTACACAATTGTTTAATATCTGGATATAATCTAAGCATTTCACCTTTTGCTGGTTTGTTACCATTAAAAGGTTTGTCTTTACAGTCTAACCTTTGAACAATGGCCTGCAATGTATATTTATGACATTGCACACTTCAGATGAGTCACACAATAAACATTTACTATGACATGACACATTTTTCTGTTTTAGATACCAATCAAATGTTGAAACTCACTTACATAATGCTTGAACATCAAATTGCCCTAATAATGTTTTACACTTACTGATGTGCTGAGTATACCAACACTGCATTTTTCCCATATTTTGTTTGGTTGGTCTGAGACATTAAGAATAAAGCTTTGTTTACATTTTTTACAACAGTCCCTAATGGCATCCATACTTATATGTGACACAGGAAAAACATCTTACCACTTAGCAAGAGAACAGATGATCAGGCTGTTGTTACAGATAGCTGAAAATTTTTTCCATAGTCACTCAAGCTGGTGAAATGAAGCTGGCAGTGGGTGACTTCTAAACCTTGTTCTTCACCTGACTTGGAGAATTTATGGCACTGCAACTTTTCTGCATAGCAGTCTCACTCTGGATTCAGACATCTAAAAACTGTACTGCTGCAAGCTGTATAAAGCTGGAGTGCTCCTATTTAGGACTCACTTATATACATAAATATTAGTTACTGCACCTTTACTGTGGTGACCCTATGCAGGCATCACCCCCCCCCCCCTGTGTTTGAATGCAGGCTAGACTCACCACTGAAAAATTAATTATGAAGGTGCTGCTGTGCTGTCCTTGCTGTACTGGAATCAAAGTCTTCTTAAGACACAAAGTCTTGCTGGCTGTTTACTGCTGAATCAGAGTCTGGTTATAACACAAAGTTTTGCATGACTGCTTCTGCAGTCTATTTAAGGCACCGAGCCTTGCAAACTACACACTGATAAAGAAATATACTTTGCAGCACAATGCAATTTTACTTTTAGCACAGTTACTATTAAATAACTCATTCTTATAACAGACGGCAGGTACTGTATCATTACAGCTTTTAGCTTTATTGTACAAAGTTTACTTCACAATCAGTATGAACTATAATTCACCTACACAATACCTTGGAACAATTGTGTTCCTACAAATACCGCTAACACAGCTTGATTTTTACAGTCTATTTATACTTTTCTTGGATCCTGTTTTTCTTCTTGGTATCTCTTTTTAGACTTTGTATGGAAGCATCTGTTAGAAAACACTTCTGCTGATGCTTGTGAGAAAGCATGTAATATTTTACTTTTCAGATTTATTTTTTAAAGAAACATCTTATGAGAAATCACGTACAAATTGTTTTTCTGCTCATCATGCCCATTCTTCTGTAAGAACGCACATCAAACTTTTTTGCTGATATTGTGAGAAGACATGTTTTTAAGGAAACATCTTGTAAGAAAGCATGTACTGCTGATTTTGTAAAAAGCATGTCCGTTCATCTGTCAAACATCTTTGCTGATATTGTGGGAAAACATACAGAATTGTTTTTATAGTTGCTGCTGATTCTGTAAGGAAACATGTCCATTAACAGATGTTCCTTGTTTTTCAAAGCACAGCCAGGGTTATGTCACATAGTATGGATGCTTATTACATATTGCTAAGCTCTATTCCTACATTTAAGCAAACTTTTATTTTCTGCCTTATTTATTTTGCATATGTGTAGCAGAACTGATTTCAACCTTTACTCATTGTTTAGCACACCCTAACAAAAGCATCTTCAGTTATTTTTGTGTTATAGGGATACTAAAGAAAACAGGTATCCTTTCTTCTTCTTCTTCTTCTTCTTCTTCTTTCTTTCACCTCATTTAGTTTTAAAAAAATGTATGCGTTGCAATGTAAAAAAGAGAAGAAAAGCTGGACAAACCTATATTTAAAATAATAGCCTGTAATCTTAGGTTGCTGGAGTGAGGGACAGGTTGTAAAAGTATACAGATCATGACATAAGTAAAATTGGTATGATTTTTCTTACTTATGCATAGAGGAATGACTGGATTAAAACCCTTGGCTTGCTCTAACACGTTTTTAAGTGGAATCAAGTAAATAAGAGAGCACTGAATGTAATGAAACATGCAACATGAGAAGCTTGTAGCCAAATGCACCTGTGTATCTGGTTCTCATGTTGCTATAGAGACAAGTTGATATGAGGGCAATAAAAACAGAATACATTTTAATAGCTAACAGATATCAGATCAAATTCATGAATGCCTATAGTAAGTGTACACCATTCTGAGTGAATAGACAACAAAAGCATATCTCCCACCTTGTTCCTCCTAATTTTAGTTTTCCAACTGATATTCTTGAAATCTTAAATATCAAGAAGGATACTTAAGGTTAGCACAATGTGTAGACTACATCTCACTCAGCATAATCTTTCTGAGTGAATAGACAGCACAAAACATTTAGTCTGGATAGTTTTGAATACAGATCATATATACTTAGTGTAGGCATTCATGAATCCGCCCAATGTTTTCAGAAAGCATTCAAGTTGTTTTCTACATCTGGGACAGGAATAAAGATAAGATAAAACCAGATGTTCTTGGTGTGAGTAGAAGCACAGGCTGTACCATGTGTCTTAGCACGGATAAACTTAATTATAGGTCAACTACATCCTGTGAGAGCAGCTGTCAGTCTGGGAGAATTGTTCTTATTTAGAGGGTTAAACTTCATTATTTGAAGGTGAACATATTTTTATTAAACAGGGGTGTTCTGAGAGTGTGTGTGCATGTGTGTGTGTGTGTGTGTGTGTGTGTGTGCGTGTGTGTGCGTGTGTGTGCGTGTGTGTGTGTGTGTGTGTGTGTGTGTGTGTGTGTGTGTGTGTGTGTGTGTGTGAAGTCATTGTTCCACTGTATTCAGCATTCATCATTTCCATCATTGCTTACAATGCCCCCTTTTGTTATGTACCTAATCAGGCACATCTAACAATTGGAACATCCACAGAGATTCCTCACGAAAAGAATACAGGGCATAATTAACATGTCCTGTGCAGACTGCCTCAGGGCCCTATCCCTATATTCTGTCTTCTACAATCTGCTGAGGTATGCCTGGCATACAAAGCATTGTCAGACCCCACCCTGATGGATCTCCTGCATATTTGGAAATCAAACAGCACCAGAGATACCCATTCTAAAGACTTAACCCTTGCCTGTGATATAATATTGTTTTTAATTTGTCCCTATTTGTTGACTTTTGTCCTACTGCCACCATCATTATTGTGAAACAGCCACCAGGTACACTACTTGAAGGAATGGTCCTGGACTGGTGGTCTGTGTCACTCGCTGGTGGTCTGGTTTCTTGTCTGATTGAAGTAAGTCAAACCAGATAAATGAACAAATGAAACAAAGCCAGCAGCAGCAACTAGCAAGGCTGCCTAGCCAAGACATTTTATTTATTTATTTTTCTATAGTTATAGTAGCAGCAGCAGTAGATTTGTAAGGGTGCCCACAGCAAACAATTTTTAAACAAAAAAAGCCACAGCAAATATATTTGCTCGCTGTAGGTGCCACAGTTCTGTGATTGCCTTCACTGTACTGCCACCTGAGTGACCAAACATGGGTTTTTGGGGCAGTGCACACTCGTGACGACACAAAGGGTGTAGGATTCATGCTGGATTGTCTCAGACATCTACATAGAACTTGTTTTTTCTCTTACTTTCTGTTTTCCTACAAATATATATATATATATATATATATATATATTATAAATAAAAAAAATCTATTTATTTCTACAGCGTGGATTGTGCCCTAGACAAGGCAGTGTCTGGGGCAATTGCTTCTCTTGCCCTGCCCTTGCTATGCTACTGTAAGTCGAAGCATAGCACTGCAAACCAAAATCAATATTTTGGCAACATGCATGCACACTATATTGTAAGCAATAATATGTAAGAGACAGCAATGGCAAATACAAAAGGGTCATAATAAGAAAAAATCTTAAACCCTACCATAGATGATGGCATTACTCATAGAATTCAATTGTCTTACTTCTGAGAAGAATGAATAGGCTGGTAGTTTCTTGCCTCTAGGGAATGAATGGATCATATGGATAGAAATGTAGGGTAGCTGTGGAGAAAGCTTTAATAACTACAGTATGGATAGGGAAGAAAAAAATTATTTATTTTGCTGCTGTTATATCAAAAGGTACCCAAAAGTAAATTTTTTGAGAGGATTTTTTTTCTTCCTCCTACATCATCTTATGGCTTCCTACCCAGTATCTCACATCCATTGCTGGATCTGCCACCTATCTCTTTTACCTCCCGGACTATCTCTGGTAAGTCTGTGGCTGATGTGGAACTTGAGTATCCTGGGGGTCTAGCCATTCACATGTGTAATGGAGAATGTTTTTATTTTATGCCCTACCCTGTTTTTCCTCCCTGCCTTGGCTCCCTATCATACACCTAGGGGGTGAGGATGCAATGGGGACTTGTGGTATATTACCCTGCCTCCATGTCAGCTCTGCATTGCCGCCACCCTATGCCCCCTTTGTGTGACTTCCCCAGCCTCTACCAAGGATTGTCACAGAAGATGCCCACAGAACCACCCCCATCCTTGAGGGATGGTAACTCCAATCCCTCCCTGCTGCTCTCTCAGACACCCAAGCCACTAATCAAACTCGGGTTGCCTGTGCTGTAGTCAGGGCTGTATCCCTTTATCCCTATATGCCACTGAAGCAGACACCTAAAAGGTAAATTTGAAATCAGTTCAACATTCCTTTCCAGACTCAGATAAAAACACCCCTAAGCATCATTGCACCAATTAGAAGGTTAAGTATGATGATTCTATTAATATTCATATGTGATTTGCATGGTGTGATTCTTCCTGAAAAATACAGGAGTGAGAGAGCTAGCCTAGCACTTACTAACACATGATTATCTAACAGAATTCACTCAGGCATATATCGAGAAACTGTAGTGAGTGTCATCACCTAAACTGCGTATTCAAGAACTTTTCCTCCAAATGCGTAAATCTCTACATGTTATTTACACCTGCAGGGCTATGAAACTCATACTAAAGCATCATACCTTTCTAACTTGTACTGAAGATCTTTTATAACATCCCAGCTAGTTTATAACACAGCAGGAAGGCAATTGTAATCTATTGCTTTTTGTTTAATTTCCCTAACATGGTATTTTTTAGTATTCATTTTAAGTTAATACAAAGCAAGTTACAGAAGCTCTAAATGATATTTTAACATTTTAGAGGTACTGGTTCCAGAACTGATTAAAAAATCTTGGTAGGGATCCCATGAGATCTGAAGTTTAAAATTAAATCTGCCTGTATATCTATCTCTGTCTATATATGGTTTACTATAAAAATGAGGGAAATCTCTTCTTCGAGTAATGACTTACTCGAACCGAATGAACAGAAATTACACCAGCGTTTTCTCACACCAACGAACACGATAGTGTTGATAATGTCGAAGTTGACATTATAGACATTACACAAATTACCTTGATGTCTGGAGATGTCCTACACATGTTTCGCAGGGGGGCAATCACTCATGCACCCCCCCTACCCTCTACTAATTATATATTGCAACTCTGAGATCACACTACAGTGAGGAAAAGGGTAAGTTTGCCAATCTCCACTGTAGTGCGATCCAGTTGTAAACAGCAATGTTTAAAACTGTGCATTTCGATGTTCTGGAGGTGAAATAATTTCAACCTGAGATTTTCAAATTTTGCACCTGTACCCTCAGTCATCTGAACGATGGTAAACTAACTTTCAAACTTCTGACAGTAAACCTCTCTCTCTCTCTCTCTATATATATATATATATATATATAGATATATATATATATATATATATATATATATATATATATATATATATATATAGAGAGAGAGAGAGATACATGTATGTATATAGATATATATAGCTATACACACACACACACACACACACACACACACACACACATATCTCTGTCTCTGTCGCTCTCTCTCTCTCTATATATATAATATATATATATATATATATATATATATATATATATATATATATATGTACACACACACACACACACACACACACACACACACACACACACACACACACACACACACACACACATACATTACCGTCATCATCAACCCCCTTTTCCCCATTTTTTACATGGGGTCAGGGTGTCATGTTAACTGTCACCGTCTCTTTTGATTCAGTGCTACACTCCTGCCTTCTTTGACACTGATCAGTACAAAAAAAACAACTTCAAGAATGCCACAACTCCACTTTATTGCAAAGCTTTCAGGACTACTCCCTTCTTCAGTGCTAATACAAATCAATTATTTCACCCATTTTAAATACAAAATGTTTAAAACATGTAATCACAGTCAGCCAATTGTAAATCACATTCAATTAAAACATTGTCAAACAATATAATGTAAAAGATACACTTAAAGTCATACTTAGTACAATTGCATTTGTCTCTTAGCTAACACAGGTTTAATGCTAATGGCACTATTTAACCCTGGTTGCATATCTGCCTGTTAGCATTAAACCTGTTAGCTAAGAGACAAATGCAATTGTACTAAATATGACTTTGTGTATTTGCTGAATGCCTTCATTTCCTCTTACCTTCTTCCTGTCTGACCCATACCTTCTTCACCAGCTTGTCCTCTGCTTTTCTGCACATATGCCCGAACCACCGTAATCTGCTCTCTTTGATCTTTTCTGCAATTTGAGCAGCTTTGACTTCTGCTCTTATGTCCTGATTTCATTATCTGTTCCACAGTGTTTATCCTACCATCCCTCTCAGGTACTTCACTTCTACTACCTCTAGTTTCCTCATCTGCTGTGCCTTTACTGCCCAGGTTTCTGTATCATACATTAGTACTGTTTTGTACACCTTACTTTTCAGCTTCTTTGGCATGCTTCTGTCATACATTACACCTGACCCTCTACATCAGTTGGCTGAGCCCCTCTGATTCTAGCTTTTCCCTCTTCATTGAGACATCCCTTCTCCTCAAACACCCGTCCATGATACTTGAAGCTATTAACCTGTCCCACTATCTTCCCTTTTATCTCAAGTCTTAGCTTGTTTTGATTTTCCCAGTTTGCTGCCATTATCACTGTCTTATCTGTACTTAGTTTCATCCAATGTGTCTTCAGTTTTGCATTCCATTCCCCTGTCCTTTGCTTAATTTCTTGCTCAGAGTCTACATGTAATGTCACATTATCTGCATACAGCAACTTTGTTGATCTGTCCCCTTCATCCCGTTTGCTAATGTAGTCCATCACCAGTATGAACAGCAGTGGGCTCAGAGCTGAACCTTGATGTGCACCCACTCCTACTTGGGACCCCTCTGTGAGACCAAACACTGTTCATACTTGAGTCATTAAGTTCTTGTACATAGCCTGCACTAATTCTACCAAATGTTTTTGGGACTTCAAACCACTGCATTACTGCCAAAATCAGCTTTTTTGGGACCTTGTTACATGCTTTCTTGAAGTCTAGGAATAACCAGCTGGACTCTTTCATCATCTCTAACTTCCTCTCAACTATCTGTCTTAGTGCAAACATTGGGTCAATTATGTTACATCCTAATCAGAATCTGAACTGCTCTTGTCCCGTCTTTCTAATAGTCTGTGTATCCATTTATCAACCCCCCTCTCCATAACTTTCATGCAATGTGTCAGGAGCTTAATACCTCTGTACTGCCTACAGTTATGGATGCCCCTTTTGTTCTTGTACACTGGTATAATTATGCTTATTCTCCAGTCATCTGATATACACCTTCCTCTCCACACTACTATGAGTACTGTCAGGAGCCATGTCTCCCCTATTTCATCCAGCATCTTTATCATATCTGCTGTGACCTCATCTGAGCATGCTGCTTTCCCTGTCTTTATTTTCCTTAGTGCTATTCTTACTTCCTCGGGGGGTCCTCTTCTTCTCTGATTGTAGGTTGTGTCTGGGGCAGTACAGCTTCTGTGGAGTTTTCTTCATTTAGAACCTACTAGAAGTACTTCTTCCATCTACCTTTAATGTCCTATGGACTGGTGAGCAGGTTATTGCTGGCATCCCTTATGAAGGGTGTCTGACTATCTTCTTTATCTTTCTGTCTTCGCCTTGCAGCCTCATATAGTGTCTTTCTGCCACCTACTGAGTCACTTTCCAGAAGCTGGTAGAGTGCCTTTGATGCCCTGTTCTTTGCTACTGCAACTCCTTTCTTAACTTCTTTGTTAGCCAACCAGTATTCCTTCCTAGACTGGTCCGTCTTTTTTATCTCTCATTTTTTCCTGCACTCCTACTTTCTTTTGATGACTTTCTGGACTTATGCATTCCACTACCAGTTTTCCTTTACGTACCTGATGTCCATACCTAACTCAGCCACATATCTGTTCTGTAGTCCTCACCCTGTTTTGAGGCACTACCATTCTTCTTCCACTCCACCTATTCCCTCCTCTTCTTTGGGTGCTACAGCCTTAATTCCCTGAATTGTTGTGTTTTCTCTCCAGTCAACTTTCAGGTCTCAGCCTGGTCTCTGTTGACCTTAGAGCATTCTCTGGCCACTACTTGCAACTTATTGTGGCAGCCAGTGGTTTATGCTGTGGGCCAATTCTTTTACTGGGAATGACTATGTAATCATTGATTCTACCCCAGTGCCCTTTCCTTAATAGGAGGAGGAAGTCTACCTGACTTTTATATGTGATCTTTATGACTGTCTCTCTCCCTGAACCATGTACTGGCTACTATCGAGCCATTTGCCAGTCAGAAGTCTAAAATGGCCTCTTCTTCTTTATCCCTGTTGCCCCACCCATGTGGACCCAGGCAGTCCTCATATGTACTGATATGTACATTCTAGTCACCCTTATCAATACCAATTCACTTAATATCAACACCAATTCAAAGTGTCCTGCTTATCTAGTAGGTCCTGAAACTGCTGTATGAATGCACTCTTTTCCTCACAACCCTGCTGTGGGGCATAGGTTGCCTTTCATTACAATGGAGTTGGATCAGTGTCACTAATTCTGATGACATCCCTTACTGCTTTCTTAAGGCAGTCTCTCTCAACACAATTCCAACAACATTTCTAGCTTGTCCTCTGCCTGAGTAGTAGACTTTCGATCCCAAGCCAAATGGCTTTGCTGCACTGCCCTTCCATCTTGTCTCTTGGAAACATAGGATGTCCAGCCTTCTCCGTACATGTCATACACTTCCAAGCTCTGTCCTGTCAGTGAACCTGTATTGAGTGTGTTAGTTCATGTTTGGTTTTTATGGTCATCCAGGTAGCTTAATGGTCCAGGGCTGCTGGGCTTTATGGCAGACACACAGTGGCCAGAACTGGCACATACACCCCTGCCACAGTTAGCATGGGTCCCTGGCATAGGTCAGAGTAGACAAGGTCCTCAACCCACTTATTACCAGTAACTACCTATGCCGATTTGGCAACAGTAGTCAATATGACCAAATCACCTAGAGCCATGCACAGTCTTTGATCCATGTTTTCCTATCTTGAGGATACTGTGCACCACAGTAGATGCCCAAAGTGGTTGGTCTGTGCAACTCTTCCCTGTATAGGGAACCATGTGGAGTCTGTGCTACTACCCACAACTTCATTTATTGGTGAGTTTGAGATGGAAATCTCAGCATGTTTTATGGAGGTGGGAGGATGCACAGAGGCATGGGGAGAATATTCAAACTCCAAACAGGCATTGGCTGAAGGTTAGGATCAAACCTTGTACCTTGTACATGGGAAGTGAAGATCTTAATCTTTATACCAACTGGCCTCTATGTGTGTGTGAGTGTGTGTGTGTGTGTGTGTGTGTGTGTGTGTGTGTGTGTGTGTGGTATACATATATGTATAGATTGATATATATATATATATATATATATGTGTGTGTGTGTGTGTGTGTGTGTGTGTGTGTGTGTGTGTGTATATATATATATATATGTGTGTGTGTGTGTGTCTGTATATATATATATATATATATATATATATATATATATATATATATATATACGCACACACACAGTGACATAATCTACTTATATTTATATAGCTGTGTATATATATATATATATATATATATATATATATATATATATATATATATATATATATATATATTTAACTATATATATATATATATATATATATATATTATATATATATTATATATATATATATTATATATATGTGTATATATATATATATATATATAAATAAATATATATATATATATATATATAAATATATATATATATATATATATATATATATATATATATATATATATATATATATATATGTATATCAATAGATACAACTAGCAATACTTTAGATAGTATAAATAGCTTACAATAGTACTTGATATGGTGTGTCTTTTTTCTAGTATGCTTCCTTCAATAATTAAAGTGTCCAGTGTGAAGTTTGTTATTGTAATATTTTTTGTGACAGTATCATCTGATAAGTTCACTTGTTTAAAGAAGTGTTCAACCTGTGGGCACAAGATACTCCTCCAGTATCCCCATTCCCTCTGTGTTTATTGTCTAGGTTCCTCTCATGTACAGGACAATTGCAGCATTGGTGCTACATTTGGTACCAGAGCACTTCAAGGCAGAAGGAAGAAACGTATTCTCAAAGGTTTACTTACCCATCAGACAGGGTCCAAATTGTCTTCTGTGGCCAAAGTACCCCCCAGTTTTCCATCTGTGAATAGGAAGAGAGAGAAGGAGAGATAGAAATCCAAAGAGAAAGAGATAGAAAGGCCCAAAGTGAAACACAGAGACAAACAAAATGAAAAGAGACAAGAAGAGAGGATAGAAAAGTTGAAGAAAGTGTCTCTGGATCCAGCTGCTTTACCAGGTCCATCACCTAAGTTGTTGAGGCAAACCTACCTTTTCTCTGGGGCAGGTCAGCCCTGGACTTTATCCACCTATACTTCAACCAAAACTACTGTTGAAACCTGCATCTGTAGCGCCACCAGAAAGCTTACTGAGTTTGATGTCAGCCTTATGATGAGGAAATTCCTGAGAATACAAATTCAACTGGGGGTCCTCCCAGTGCTATCCATGAGGAGAGGGCTGGGAATTGGCCCTTTGATGCTTTTCAAACTATTTCCAACACCATCTCCTTTCCTAGAGTCAATGATTATGGGTCCAAATCCTTTCATCACATTGGCTTCAGATCTGATAGCCCTGAAGATGTTTCCTTTGACATCTTCCCTTACTCTCTCAACACTGATAATTTTGGGTCAAGAAGAGTCTCAGAGACAGAACATCAGGGTTGGAACTTCAACAGTGAAGTCTACTCCAAAGTTTTCTGAGCCATTCCTCCCCCTCAATGCTTTTGTACTAGACATCATGGCTTTGAAGTGCTCCTTGGAACCAACCTCTTTTGGAGTTGGTAACCATACCAAGTGTGCTGATAGGGGTAATTTCCCCTTGGCTCCATTAGTTGAGTTGGCTTTCAAGGCTGTGGAAAGGGCTTTGGCTGGGCCAAGGAGACTGGTGCTTGCACTGAGTTTGGATCCATTCTGACTCCCAGTGGATCCTGTACCTCTTTCCTCTTATTTGAGTCGACAGAGACTGACACGCCCAGTTAGCTTTGAGGCAGCTTGATGTTCTTGCTCCCAGTCTGATACTAATTTGTCTCCATCAGAGCTCCTGAGACACATATCACAAAAAAGATATGTAAATGAAAATATTTAATCTCCTCTCCCAAGTCTGTCACTGAAGACATGGACTTAAATGATGGACATGGATCGCCCAAGATCCCCCCTCTGAGGACGTCTGATGGGGATATTCTGAAATTGTTGAATTGGGAGGGGTGGTCCACAGAAACTTGTTTTTTGATGAGTCCATGTTCCTTGAAGCTTTGGCATGTAGCCCATTGATGTCCTGGGTGGTCCCATCTCCTGACACCTTACTAGATCTTGTTGCTAAGAAGGCTTGGAAGGAACCTTACATGGCAGAGCCTATTTTAAAAAAAATGGACAAGATTTTGGTTGCCCTGAAAGATAGAAAGCACTGGTCAGAATGCCCCCATGTAGATGCCATGGTGGTAGTAGCAGCAACAAAGAAGCAACTTTCTGAGGAATGTTCCTCTATCCCCCTAACAAGGAGTCAAAACTAAGGAAATTGGCCTATTCATCAGTGACCTTTACACTTTGATTGATGACCTATCTAGCACACCTGACACATTTTCAGAGACTTGATCAAGGAGCTTTTAAAGTCTCTTTTGGGTAGCTTGCCTATGGACATCCAAAAGACAGTGGATGTCCAAATGTCTACCCTACAGTCTACCTCAAATGTGGTCATGTGACTGCTGTTGAACACAGTTGATGGTGCATCAAGGTTAGCAGTATAGGTATTACCATGCAACATCATGCCTGGATGGTTCAATGTGATTTTTCGGAAAGCTTCATGTCATCCTTTATCAATTGTGTGTTGACAGGAGGTACTGCCAACCATGCCAGGAGAACTGGGGCAGTGGATGTGTAACATATGCCAGCACAGTTAGTGGGAATTTAATAAAGAATTATACATCATTTGTGTATCAAACTGATTTGTATAGATGCTTGTGTTTAAAAATGTATTTGTAATATTGTTTGTGTTAAAATATATTGACAAGTGTGCCCTGCTGGAAAGAAAAGAAATATACATATATTATTGTAACTGAATTAAATGTATATGTTTTGGCAGAGAATACTGATAGAGAAGAGGTTAATCTCAAACTTCAAAAATAGTAAGAAAATTAAACTACTGGGCATAGGCCATAAAGACGTTATCTCACAGTTTCGAATAAAGCCAGTGATGCAATGTCTGTAAGATGTATGGCTTAGTAGCTCTGTAGGATGAGTAGAAGTGTTAAAATGGTTTTATGACTTCCAGCAGCTGCACCAGATCTGAACAATGCTCTTGTGTGTGTATTGTTGACATGTAGGTGTTAAAATCCTGGCAGCTTCTAGTAATGGGGGATTGTGCAGAAAACAGAGTCAGATGACCAGATGTGTGTGATGTCATTCTGTAAGCCAGAAATAATATTTAGATATCACTAGGAGACTGGTCTCAGTATTATATATTCTGTTTTGGATCTGACAACAAGGACCACTCACCCACATCATCTTACCTTGCTCTATTCAGCAAGTAGGAACAGCAATTCTCTAGATCAGGCAGGAATATATAGTTAGAATAGTTAAGTATTGTTTGACTGTGTGACTCTTTCCAGCTGTATTATTTTCAATGTTTCCTGTGATCAAAACTCTGGTGTTTACTGTAAATAGATATTTAGTATTTTCATGTTATTTTATTATTTATTATTAAATATATTTAAACTCTTCTTTGTGGCTCGTCCGTCTAGAAAAATATTTAAGTTTTGAGAGTATTTGAGTTTATTTCTTTAGTGATAAGTGTGGCCACTCCTGAAGCCTGGCTGTTTGGTCAACATTTCCATTTATATTAATATTAATTTCACTCAGTATAATTGGGTACCCTTGTAAGAACCTTAGGTAACTGGCTTTGCAGCCAACTGGTGGTTGTGATAGCTACCGTATAGTCTGGACAGAAGGTGGCACAGCTAGTAAACCTGTGCCAGCTTTTCCCAGGTGTGTGTGCGTGTGCATGTGTGTGTGTGTGTGTGTGTGTGTGTGTGTGTGTGTGTGTGTGTGTGTGTGTGTGTGTGTGTGTGTGTGTGTGTGTGTGTGTGTGTGTGTGTGTGTGTGTGTGTGTGTGCAAATCAAATCTCCAAGAGTGTATGTTGACACAAAGCACTGGTTTTACAGAGAAGGTTCTAAACACAGCTGTGCCAGTGGAGATCCTTATTGAGGACCTGGGGAGAGACAGATATAGAGAATCCAGACTCAGGGCTGACTGTGCTCCCTGTGTGCTCTTAAGGGAAATTGTGCTTGATGCAGAGAAGTCTGAATCTGGAAATACTGAGTGTATCCATTTGTATTCCAAGTGAACATCCCTCTCCAGTGCCAGTGGTGAGGGAAGCTCCTTGATTACTAGCCCAGAGTGGGGGCCTCACAAATGCCCTCTACAATGGTTCCACCTTGTTTGGAGCCAAGGTAAAAGAAACACTTAACAGAAGTGAGCAGGCCAGTGAGACCTTGTCTGCCTTGGGAATTTGTTTTCCTACTCCTCAAAGATCTTTTTCCAAGAATCAAAGAAGATGCAGAAAAATGTAATTCAAAAACACCCCAAGGTTTTCACCAGGACACTTCTAGGATAAACCTCACCAATGCAGATGCAGAGGGAATTTGAACAAACACCACCCAAGAGGGAGAAGCGGACCACAGAACCAAGGTTTCTGTGGGCCCTTCACTGAGAAATGTTACCAGCGTCCCTGAACTGTGGCTCAACTGCTGCACTTTGGAGGCAGTCAGGAGATGCTTATCCTTACACCCTTTAGCCTAGCAAAACATAATGTCTGATTCTTGGGTGCTAAGGATAATTAGCAGAGGCTGTACCGTACACTTTTTGTCCATCCCAAAGAAAAGTTCAAAGATTCCTCATATGCCACCTGATCAGCTGGACTCTACAGCAACAGAAGTGCCATAGTTGCTCACTAAAAGAGTCATCTCGATAGTCCCCTCAGACCAGCCAATTTCTGGAGTTTATTCCAGTCCAAGTTCTTTTAGTTCCAAAAAATACAGGGGACCTCAGAGCAATATTGGATCTCAGTAACCTAAATCATTGTCAAACAGACAAAGTTCTGTTGGGTCACACTGTAGTCTATTGTATCTCTGTTGAAGAAGGATGACTGGATTTGCTGTATCGATCACCAGAATGCCTACTATCACATCAAGATCCAGAGTCACTTCAGAAGGTTTCTCCATTTCCAGGTGGAAATCAGTCACTGCCAATTCAGAGCACTGCCAGTCCATCTCACCACTGCCCCCCATGTGTTCATCAGGATTATGGCAGTGGTAGCAGTTCATGTCCAACTGCAATGGATATAAGCCTTCTTGTATCTAGATGGTGGGTCTATATTACATCAGCGAACGCTTAAAAAAGTGAACGCTCATTGTTCAAACTTATGTAAGCAGAAGCTTACAATCTTGAACTGTCAGAACAGCGATTTTTTTCCTAGGGAAAAAAATTGCTGTTCCAAAACATATACACACAACACAAGCACACCAAACAAACAGCAATCCACGTACATACACCTAAAATCTGACACCTAACCCTACACTAATTTATACACACACCACTAACTATCCACTTACCTTAAGCCAAACCCTAACCCTTAGGTCTGTCACTATCACACACTCACGTCACCCACTCCCTAACCCTAACTCACCTAACCCGCCCTAACCCTCACGTCCACACAATCGCACACATACCTAACCCACACCCTAACCCTAACTCACCTAACCCACCCTAACACTCACATCCACACAATCGCACACTTACCTGAACCCGATCCGTAACTTTCCACCACAGCACTGAAAATACCAAAGCAACAGAAATGGACAACCGAAGTCTTTCCTTAGGAAAAAATTTGGGTTTCTGTTGCTTTGATATTTTAAGTTTTCGCTTACATAAGTTTGATCAATCAGCGTTCACTTTTTTAAGCGTTCGCTGATCTAATATAGACCCGATAGTTGGTTTCTAACTGCTACCTTCAATGATCTACTATTACAACATCACATTTTCCTTCTCATTCTTGCAAAACAATTGGGAATATCAATCAATCACAACAAAAGCAAACTGCTTCCAGTGCAGAACACAGAATTTCTAGGGTGCACAAAGACAGAGTCCAAACTCCCTCTTGCAAGAGTTAATTTGTTAAAATTTGTAGCCTATCAAGTAATGCAACATCCATGCCCACAGGCAAGACTCATCCTCTCTCTTTTTGGGCTGATGGCCTCTACTATTACTCTGGTCCCATTAGTGAGATACTCCATGAGAGTCCTACAGTGGACACTGGCAGTACAGTGGTCACAGAAATGTTACTCCTGTTACACCAGACTACAACTTAATCAAGTATTCAAGGATCATATAAGTTGGTGGATTATGTCTCTGTCAGTTGTACAGGGCAGACCCTTTTGCCCACCTGCTTCCAGGGCCACAGTCAACACTGATGTCTCCCTTTTAGAGTGGGCAGGGGCCACTTTGAAGGAAAGACAGTTAAAAGGATGTAGTCATCAGTGTAGGCCAAACTTCATATTAATCTCTTGGAGATAAGAGCAGTCCTCCAAACATTGCAGGCGTTTCAGGACCTCATACCCAAGGGTATGATTTCCATTCACACAGACAATATGTCAGTGGTCTGGGATATCAGCAATAAAGGCAAAGGGCAACATTTTCAAACTAATTTCTAGCAGTAATTCACATTCCTGGGACATCCAGTATACTAGTGGACAGGTTGAGCAGGACTATCCTATTGCTTCACAAGTGGTGTCTCAAACAAACAATGGCAACAGACGATTTTCAGCTGCTGGGACCAACTGTACTGCAACCTGTTTGCCTACTACTTCAATAAAAAATGCAGAAGTTACTTTGCCCTCATTCCTCCATAAGGACAGTCACTGACAGATACTCTGGTCCACTTTTGGCCCCCAGATCTCCTTTATGCCTTTCTACCAATTCCCTATCTCACAAAGTTTATTTAGAAAGCCATGAGGTGCAAGATCAGGGTAAACTTCATCACCCCCTTTTGTCCTCAGCAAGTATGGCTCACTTTCCTTCGGCATCAACTACTACATCCACCACGGGTACTGGATCCCATTCCAGGTGTACTCAGTCACCAATCCATGATGCTGCTACTGGATCTTCAGTCCCTACAACTAACTGCATGGTTTCTATAATTTTAACAGGAACCAGAGATGCCAGGCTTTCATCCTCAGTAGTCACCGCAATTTCTTCTTCTCAGAAGGAATTTACCAAAAAGACATACAAAAACAAATGGAAAAGATTTTCTATTTGGGCATCTGCAAACAGAAAAGATTTTCTATTTGGGTATCCTTGAAGGGCTTAGACCCTTTCTTAATTCCTCTTTCAGCAATACTGGATTTTCTTTCTGGACTTTTCTATGAAGTTCCAGTTATTCTACTATAAAACTCTAGATGGCCACCGTATCAAATTATCACATATAACATATTCATTTGTATATTGCTTCACTTAGGTTTACCAAAGCTTTCCTTAAGGGAACATTCTTATTCAGACCACCTGTTTTAGAGCCAGTTCCACTATGAAATGTTACAGTCTTACTACAATCATTGCCCCAAAAAAGTACAATTGTGTAAAATCTTACCATAACAGTAGATGTCCTTGCCTTCACTGCTGCAGTATTCTTAACACATGGGATTCCCTGCCATGGAAGCCTGATGTCTGGCCAGTCTACCAAAGATTCCTATTGCTTTAACAATACGCTGAACATCACCCAAATGCTCCTTGCGTAGCATGGGGCATTAAAGTGATGTTCAGGCCTACCATAGTCAGAACTGATTGCCCAATAGGAATACCAGTCCAAGGAACCCAAGAGGTAATCTGTACATCCAGGAAAGCAAAGGACTAGGGGCACGGAGGGAGGGAGCGATTACTGCAGCAGTGAAGGCAAGGACATCTACCATTATGATCAGATTTTACACAACTATACTATGTCCTTATATTCACTGCTGCAGTATTCTTAAGATATGGGAGAGTGCCAAAGCTCAAGAGGAAACTAGGGAGGGAGAAGGAGCAGAAAAGTACCCTTAAAAGCTATGAAGAATGGCACTAGCAAAATAAGACCTAGCTCTAGAGATACCATCCAACTTGTAGTGCTTGGTAAAGGTATGTGCAGAAATCCAGATAGCTGCTTCAAGAATAGAATTAGTATCTAAGCCCTTTAAAAAAATCACCAAAAGAAGCCACAGCTCTAGTAGAAGGAGCCTTGACCGAAGAGGGAAAGCTGTTGCCATGAAAAGTGTAACAAAAAGAAATAGCCTTAGAAATCCAGGAAGCAATAGTTTGCTTCGATCCAGCAAGTCCCAAAGATCTAGGATGAAAAGAAACAAATAACCGATCAGATTTTCTAATAGCCTTAGTCTTATCCAAATAAAACTTGAGTTGCCTATGCACGTCCAAAGTATGCAGTACCCTCTCACTGTCAGTTTGCTGAGAGGGGAAAAATGTAGGCAGATTAATCAACTGATTAAGTGATAGCACATTAACTTCCTTATGTATAAAAGAAGGGTTAGTGTGCAAGGATACTCTGTCCTCATGAAAGATCAAAAAAAGAGGACAAGCCATAAGGGCCTGTAACTCAGACACCCATCTGGCAGAAGTAAGAGCTAACAAAAGAACAGTCTTCCAGGAACAATGTTGCAAGGAAGCTTAAGCAGCAGGCTCAAAAGGAGCCTGAGTCAACTTCTCCAAAACAAAATTAAGATCCCAGGGAGGAAGAACAGGCTTCATGGGTGGTCTAATAGTAAGGACGCCTTTAAGAAATTGTTTCACCTCAAATCTATAAACTAAAGGAGGAGAAAAAGGCAGACAAGCAGAGATAGATGATAAGTGGTCCTTAATAGAAGAATAGGCCAAACCAGCATCGAGCAACTCACACAAATAAGGGAGAACCAAAGGAACATCCACAGTAAGTGGGTCCAGGCTAAGAAAGAGGCACAAAACATAATCCTCTTCCATTTGGATAAGTAGAATTTCCTGACAGTAGGTTTTCTGGCCTTCTGGAGGACTAGCAACACGTCCTCAGAAAAAAGGTGTCTATGAGGAATCAAAATCCTATCACCCACAGTGTCAGTTGAAGCACGGACAGGTGGGGATGGATGACAGACCCCTTGTCTTGTGTGAGTAGATCCACCCTGTAAGGTAACTTGTGATGATTGCCCCTGGCTAAATGCAGAAGAAGATGAAACCAGTGCTGTTGCAGCCAAAAGAGAGTCACCAACAAGATTTTGGGAGCATCCTGTTGAATTTTGAACAAGGCTTTTGGAATGAGAGGATGGGGAGGGAATGCATAAAGAAGTATACCCTTCCAAGAAAATGAGAGAGTGTCCAACTTCCACAGCAGAGGACCTGGGAGTCTGGCACAAAACAGAGGAAGTAGTCTGTTCAGAGTGGAGGCAAAAAGATCTACTTGAGGAGTACCCCACTGATGGATAATGTGCAGAAACACATCCCTGTGAATTATCCATTCATAGGACTGAGAGTGTCTGCCACAATGTTCTGACCAGAGGGTATATAAACTCCCTGAAGAGTTACTTGATATATGACAGCAAGATCCCATACCAGAAGTGCCAACCAGAAAAGAAGATAATATCTCAATCCTCCCTGTTTGTTGATATGCCACATCACTGTGGTATTTTCTGTGAACACCTTGAGAGGTCCTGGAGAGAAAAGAGGATGAAAGGCCTGAAGAGCCAGCAGAAGAGCTCTCATCTCTTTGACATTGATGTGCTCCTTCTGCTGATGAGACAACCACACCCCCTGAACTTTTAAGGAGCCAAATGTCACCCCCCCATTCCCATGTCTGAAGCATCTGTGAACAATTCCTGAGAGGGAAGAGGGGGATAAAAAGGATCTCTGGGTTCAGAGACAAATGCTGAATCCACCAGTGAAGTTCCTGTCTGAGACAAGGAAGAAGAAGAACTACAAAGTCTAGAGGATGTGTGTGTTGAAGCCACACTAACTTCAGAAACCAATGAAATTTTATCATGTGAAGTTTGGCCAGAGGGAGCATAGGAAAGGTGGATGTCATGAAATCCAGAACTCTCAGAAACTCCCTGGTGGTAATGGAAGCCAGAGGATGAAGAATGTTGAAGTAAGAAATGAAAGATAAGGCCTTTGGAGGGGGTAGGGAAGCCAGCATTGGCTCTGTCTGAATCCTCCAATCCAGAAAAACATGATCCTGAGAAGGAGTCAGAGAAGACTTTTTTTGAAATTTATAGTGAACCCCAGACTCTGAAGAAGGGAAACAGCAAAATGAAGATTTTGCAAAAAGAGTCTCTGGAGAGGACGCATGAATCAACAGGTTGTCCAAGTAAGGAAATGTTTGAATCCCTTGAAGCGTGTGAAAAGCAATCACAGGAGCAAGGCATTTGATGAACACCCTTGGAGAAGTAGAAAAGCCAAAGAGCAAAGCAGGAACTGAAAATACCAGTAAGCAATAGAGAGATACAAAAACTTTCTGAAAAGAGGAAGGATCAGAATATGGAGATAAGCATCCTTGAAATGTAGAGACACCATATAGGCCTGAGAGAGCAGGAGAGGAAACAGAATTTGAAGGGACAGCATCCAAAAGGAAGGCAATTTTAGTAAGTGTTTAGATGAGAGAGGTCTAGAATAGGTCTCCAAGTGCCCCCTTTCCTGGACACTAGAAGCAGTCTGGAGTAGAAGCCTTTCCCCTTTGGGACACAGGCATCTCTTGAATAGTACTCTGAGTCAAGAGATTTTGACAAACCTCTGGGAAAAATGGAAGTTGTTCCTGAGGAGGCTGAGGAATGCCCATAAAAGGAGGATGGGATTTCCACACCATGAAGCAACCCTGATGAAGGATTGACAGAACACAAGAATCCTGAGTGATCTGAAGCCAAACAAGAAGAGAAAGAGAAAGGAGAAGAGAAAGAGGACTGTGCTTGGAAAGGGATGGATATTCATACAGTACCTGGTTTGTCTGGAAAGGAAGGCTTCGGAGTCCCTGAACACTGAGGAGCCTTAGCAGGATGAGCCGGTTTGCTGCTCTTCTCACCTTTAGTAGAAGGGTGTGATTGCCTATGAACAAAGGAAGGCTTAGTGGGGTAGTTTCTCTGAAATTAGGGACAGGAGAAACACATGCATGTTTAGGCTCCTGTAAGGCCTTACCCTTATCCTGAAGGGACTTAAACCAGCAGCAGCTTCCCCAAACAAAAGCTTAGAATCCAGAGAAGTAACCATCCATTAACTTAGCCTTAATATCATCAGGTAGAGGTTGAAGCCTAAGCCAAGAATACCTTCTCATCACTGAACCAAAAACAGCATGCCTAGAAGAGACATCTGCCGCATCAAAGCTACATTTAACATTTATTTATTTATTCATTTATCTAACATTTGTTAACTGGGAAAGTCCGACTTGGAATGAAGCCAGTTTTCAGCAGAGGCCAGGGGAGAAATGCTCCAGATGCATGCCTTCATAACTAATAGAATGACAAACAACTTGAGAGGAAGTCCCTAGCAATGGAAGAACAGAGGTTTTACTCTCAGAGTCTAGAAAATCAGAAATAAGTTGACAGGCCTGAGAAAGAAGAGTCAACACATACCTAGACATATGGGTCTGATAATTAATAGCTCTAAAAGCTAGGGAAGCAGAATTGTAAGCCTTCTTACCCAGCCTTTCCATAGTTCTGCTGTCCTTGTCAGAAAACAATAACTTGGGTGAAGGAAGCAATTGAGACAGTTTATCAGAGGCTACAGATGCTACAGAGGGGTCAGCAGCAGGACATTTATATAAAAAATAGCAATCCTCAGGCACCCTATAAAACCTGTAACGTTTCTTGGGAGCAGGGGCAGAGAATCAGGCACATGAGGGGCATTGGAAAAAGCATTCAGCAAAGCAGCCAAAATAGGAGGAACAGCCGCAGGCTTAGGAGATTCCAACTGCAGCATCTCATAGTACCTCTTATGGATATCAGAGACCTGAGCACAATCCCAGTTTAAAAAATCCATCATCCTAGAGAGTGTATCCACAAAAGAAATTTCCTCAAAAGGAACATCAAGACTAATAGATTCCTCCTCCTTTGACCCATAGTCCAAAGGAGAAGGAATTTGAGTAGAATAAGTCAGGAATTCATCATCAGAATCTGACTCATCCTCAAAAGAATCCTGTTCTCTAGGCCTTTTAAGGGGAGTAGAGGGCCAAGGAGGAGCAGGAACTGAAACCCCTCGAGGAGGCTTTAAGAACATTAAAAACAGTAAATAGCCCCAAGTAAAGGTCTGCCAGTCATTTTGTGGATCCCTAGGAGCAGAAGAAACATGGTGAAGTTTTTGTTTCTTTTTTAAAGGAACGTCCACTCCAAAAAACTGAGAAGGCTCAGACCCAGGATGACAGACAAGAACTGTAGTAGGAGCTTTTTCCCCAACTAAAAATGGTGGAACTTCCCTAGGCCCCTTGGAAAAAATCAACCATGGTTCCCCCTGAACATCCGAGACGGACGCCTGCAAAGCCTCTATGGACATGCTGCCAGACAGATCTTCACTGGCCTCCACCACGGTCATAGCAGAGAAATCTGACAATACAGCCAGGTGAGCCTCAATAGGTTCATAGGTTTATAGGTTCATAGGCTGGTACTAGGCTATCAGCCCTAGGGCTTATACAAGCCTAGCCATAACAATTCCCTGGTTAGTTCTTCCCACACTATTTACTTCCCTGGACCCCTGTCTAGCAGGGTGACTGACATGATCCCCGGGGTGAATTTCCTTTCTCCCATCCAATCGTCAAGGTTCCTTTTGAAGAGGGCCAAAGGGGCACTCTGCTTGACATGTATGGGCAATCTATTCCAGAGTCTGGGGAGTCTCTGGGTCAGGAACCTATCACTCCAGCATGTTTTGTTTATTGTGATGACAAGGTTTAGATCCCTGGAGCATGAGGCTCTGAAGGATTGGGATTTCTTTAATTGTAGCATGTCCAACAGCTCTGGGTTTGACATGGCCTTGTATGTTAAGCAGAGATTGCCTCTGAGTAGACGATATGCGACAGAGTATAGCTGGAGTTTTTTAAGGCAGTCAGTGTAGGGCATCTGCTTTAGGCCTCTGATTCTTTTAGTGAGGTATTTCTGCGGCCTTTCCAGTTGTTGCAGATGTCTTGAAAGGTACATACCAAATGGGGCATTGTATTCTATAATGGGTCTAATGAGGGATGAGTACAGTGGGACAATGACCTCCTTTTTTCTGGATGAAAAGCCCTTAGTGATGAGGTGTGCCACATAGAAGGATTTCCTGACTGTTGTGGCGATGTGGTTATCGAAGGTGAGACCACTGTCCACCTGTGTCCCTAAGTCTCTTATCACACTTTCGGTGTTTAGTGTACTGCCACCTATATGGTAATTCATGGGTACATGTTTTTCCCAAAGGAGATAACTATACATTTCTTGGCATTGAGCTTGAGCCCATGGCTCTGGCACCAAGAATCTGTTTCTGTATGGTCCTTTTGTAGAATATCCACATCATTTGGGAATTCAATAATGGCTCCCAGTTTGCAGTCATCTGCAAACGTTGTTATCCAGAGTCCCTTAGTGTTGGCCTGTACTTCAGAGAAGTAGATGCTAAACAAGAGCGGTCCCAGGACTGAACCCTGAGGTTCTCCACTTGTCACTTGTCTGGAGCTGGATTTGGAGTTGGCTACTTTTACAGTGTGGGTTCTATCAGTAAGCCAGTTAGCAACCCATTGGGTGACGTAGGGATTAATGCCCAGCTTAGTAAGTTTATCTATGATTCCAGAGTGGGGGATGGTGTCAAAGGCCTTGGCAAGGTCTTGATAGGCTGTGTGGACCACCTTACCCTTGTCCATGGCTCTGGAGACTGATTCGAAGAAGTCAATCAGGTTCAAGAGACAAGATCGGCCCTTCACGAACCCAAACTGGGTGGGGTCCAGTGTTTGATGGTTGCCAATGTCTTTGTTTATAAGTTCCATGATAATACGCTCCATGGCCTTGCAGATAAGGCTTGTCAGACTGATGGGATGGTAGTTTCTGTGATCCAAGGTGAATCCCCCCTTGTGGAGTGGGATAACTGTAGCTCTGCGCCACTCAGTGGGTATGAAACCTGAGGTGAGGCTATGATTAAACATGACACTTAGGTGAGGTGCCAGTTCATATTGTAGTTCATGTAGTACACAGCTCGGGATGTCATCTGGTCCCATGGATGCTGTATTCTTAGCTTTGGAGAGTGCGTTTTTTACCTGTGTGGCCGTTATTACTGGAATTTGGCAATCTTCCGGTATTGAGATGGGCCATTTAGGGGGTGAGAGGGTGCTGAAGTTGGCACTGAATCGATCTACCAGGATATTGGCAATATCCTTGGGATCAGTATATTTAATGCCATTCTGTTTTAGCTCAGAGCAGATCTGAGTATTGCCATTTAGATTCTTGACATAGTTATAGAATGCCTTGTGGTTGTCTTTGGAATCTTTGGCAATTTTATTTTCGTAACTAGCTTTGGAGGATTTTATGAGGGATCTCAGTTTCTTACTGAGGCTGGTAAGGAAGTTTTTTGCATCCTGGGATTTTCCTCTTTTCTGCAACAGTTTCTTCCTTTTGTTGAAAAGTTTGTTTATGGCAGGGGACCACCAGATTGGCTTCCTTTTTTTGGATGAGAGCATCTTGGTTCTATTTGGGATGGCACGATTCATGCATGAGCGGATGTGCTCGTACAGTGCCTTAGTGTAGGATTCAGCAGTTGAACTTTCAGTTCCCGTCTGCATGGGTGTCATAAAGTTTGTCACTTCTGACTTGAGTAGCATGAAGTTGGCTTTGGAGGAGTTTTTTATGGAGGTTTCCTTACTGGGGGGTGGGGGTGGGATGTGGATGTTAAGGGTGATTAGCTTATGGTCAGACCTGACTAACGAGGGGGTGACCATAGGTGTGGAGCATTGATTTCCCATGTTGGTAATGACCAGGTCTAGGATACTGGAGCCCCTGGTGGGACTATGGATTAGTTGATCTAGTGCATTGGAATTTATGAATTCCAAGAACCGTTGGGCAAAGGTGTTGGTACATGAGTAGTTTTCCCAGTTATGGCAGGGTAGTTAAAATCACCCAGTATTAGGGTGTTTGGTTCTATCTTAATATTTTCCAGTATGTTTAGAAAGGTGTAGTGAGAATCTTGGGGTATGGTGGGGAATCTGTAGCAAGCTACAATTTGGATTGCAGTCTTACCTAGTGTTAGTTGCACCTGGAGAATTTCATATGCATTGTGTTGGGCAACTAGCCTGGTGGTGTGAATATCCTTGGTGAATATTGACACTCCTCCACCTTTAGTGTTTTGGTCCTGCTTTGGTGGCCGAAAAATGTGGTAAGAGTTGTAGCCTGGTACTGCAGGGGTGCTCTCTGGAGCCTTGAACCGGGTCTCAGTTACTGCACAGGTATCGATGTTCTCCATTTTTAGGAGTGCCTCGAGAGAGTGCATTTTGAGGTTAGACTTCTAGCATTGAGTAGCATTACCTTCAGATTTTGCATGCTTGTACCTGTTACGGTGGTGGTTTTGTCCTTTGAACTTTGCCTAAAAAAGGCACTATAGGGGTAGCTAGAGCCTTAGCCAGTAACCTGAATCCCAGGGGTGACAGGTGCAGACCATCTCTGGCAAAGCATCATGGTCTGTCACTCATGTCATCCCAGGCAGACAGATACTGGAACCCATTTAAATGACACCAGAAGCTTGGCCAATTGTTGAAGTCAATCATTTTGTCCTTTATTGTGGTATCATTCTGGGCGAAGACAGGATGCTACTCAGGGCTAGGGTCATACCTGCCTGGGCCACATGATCCGAGAGCTCTTCCATGTCTCTTTTCATGTAGTCCAGGGAGGTACGTCTCAAGTCATTCACTCCAACATGGACAATGACAGAGTCATATTTGTACTTGTTGTGGAGTGACTTGAGTGCATGCGTTATGTGACGGATCCTGGCACCCGACAGGCAGCTGACTATAATTTTCTCCTTGTTCAACCTGGTGAGAGGGACATCAGTGTACCGGACTATAGAGTCACCTATGATTAAAGTGTTAGGTACATTGTCTTGCCTTAGGGGCTGTTGCTGGGTGGCACACTGGTGTTGTGAACTATGTGACACTTTGGTTGTGATTGGTGTTTGTTTGCATTTCAGCTTCAGGTTTGTAATGACCTCAGGACAAACACCTGTGAGAGGCTGGACAGTGGAAGATTCCAGTCATATCTTTATCATGTTCTTCTTCCCTAATGGCTGACCCTTGGGGCAGGAGATTCCTTCCATTGTATCTTTAGTGACATGCTTAAGATGCTGGTTCTCAAGATACAATGAAAGGAAAGAAAGTCTACTGCACAGAATTTTTGGGAAGAACACCTGACAAATTGAACAAGCTGTATGGCCATGAGAAGCTCCTAGACAAAAAAGACACATCATGGCAGTCTTTATGGGAAATCTGTCTCCCACACTGGCATTTACTCTTTCTGGATGACATTAACTTCAAGGATCACAATACAAGACAAGAAAAAAACAAAAGACCCTAATGAGGCCCTTATCTGCAACTGGAAAGAAGTCAGCAAACAGATGTACGTAGTCACTGAAGAACGAAAATGTGTTCAATTGGCTGAAAACAGATGCAGGTAAACAGACCAATAGTGAAAATGTACGTTCAGACTGGAAGCAAAGAAGTTCTGACTGTGGTAGGCCTGAACATCACCTTTATGCCCTACATTATGCAAGGAGCATTTGGGTGATGTTCGGCGTACCTTTAAAGCAACAGGAGTCTTTGGTAGACTGGCCGGAAGTCAGGCTTCCACTGCAAGGAATCCCATATGTTAACAATACCACAGCAGTGAATGTTAGGACATCCCTTTGAACCTGCAGCATTAGCAGATTTAAAATTTCTCTGTTGGAAAACTATTTTTATAATTGCCATTACATCAGCAAGACAAGTTTCAGAACTGCAAGCCCTTCCATGCAAGACAGTCTTCCTTATTTTCCACAAAGATAGAGTCTCACTGAGAAAAATCCCTCCTTCCCTCCAAAGGTGGCATCAGAAACAAACTTAAGCTAATAAATTGATTTGCCTGTAGTCTTTCCAAACTTTACTTCCAAGAGTGAACACACCCTCCATACCTTAGAAGTCCATAGGCAACTCAGATTTTATTTACATCGTACAAAAGACTTTAGAAAATCAGACCAGCTCTTTGTCTTCTTTTCCAAAACAAAACAAGGACAACATGTATCAGAAGTCATGCTTTCTAAGTGGCTGGCAGATTGCATTTGCTTTGTTTATAAGGCAAGAGGGCTGTCTTTGCAGTGTAAACCTAAGGCTGACTCTACCAGAGCAATGGCAATTTTGACAGCATTTTCAAAAAGATATATCAGTGACATATGTGCAACAGCAATTTGGTCAACAACTCATAACTTTGTATCTCATTGCAAATTGGATATGCAGTCTAGAGTTCGCACATCATTTGGCTCTGCCATTCTCAGAAATGTCCTTTGAGTCCACCCAGGCCCTTTTAGGCAACTTGGGAATCTATCCCACACATTGAATTGGACGAAAATAGACAACATTGGATACAAAAGTTATGTACTTACCATAACGATAGACGAGTGTTGTCCTATTGTCATCTGGTTCAACATCCCTTCCTCCTTCCCTCTTCCAAATTGTCATTTTACATCCTTTTGGGCTTGATCAGACCTTAACAAGACCTTGCCTGTCTCATGTTTCACTTTTCATTCCATAGTGGACAATGCTGTAGCCTCCACCTTTTATTCCCTTTTTAACTATTAGTGACTTTTTGGAATGAGTCAGTAAACTCGATCTGTGGTAAATCAGCCAGGAAGAGAGAACTGTGGTTAGGGGAAGAGTCAGAGTTCCTAGATACAGTCCTCTGGCATAAGATGCTGAAGATGGTTCCAACTGGATCCGATTACCCACACTTTGAACCAGACGAGAATAGAACAACACGGTTCTTTCTTTATGGTAAGTACATAACTTTTGTTTATACTACCTACAATACTGTGAAATGTCTTGTCTACACAAAACTGCACACACACATACACACCTTCTTCACTCACATTGCATTGTTCACTGCATTACACTAATACAGGATTCCCATAAGCACCAAACAGATTCCCATGAGCTCCTAACAAAATTAATCAGCAACTCTCTGCTTTCTTTTGAACCTTCTCTGTATTATTTTCCTAAATGCTTTGATCTTCTGAGCTACAATTTATTTTTACCTTTTTAACTGCGCTCCATTTTCTCCTGCTGCTGCTGTTTTGTATTGTCAAATATATATCATCCCACCACTATCATTTTGTTTTGCCTTGCACTATGTAAATCTCTTTACATTTAATTTCTTCTACATTTCATTAGAATAGCTCATTAGGATTTTACCATCATTCGTGAGTACGCCTTCTTTGCATAAGCTGTATTAATACCTGGGTTACATTGCTTTTACTTAATTCATTTGAAATACAACATTATTTTATGTTCTGTATAATTAACATTTTGAGCACTTGGAATTTTTATTGTTTCATAAACGTAATATTTTAATAGTGATCTAAGCATGTGTTAAAAGGCTGTTATGTATTGTACGGCTGACCCATCAGCATGTTTGAGACAGTGTTATATGCTGCTTAAATGCAAAATAAAAAAAATGAAAAAAACAAGAACTGTGGAAAAAAGCAAGCAAGCAAAGTTAATGCATAGATACCAAGAGAAAGCTGTCATTTAACTTTGGTATCATGCATTTCTAAAAGGGCTCACCAGATGGCAATCTTGATTCACTCATCCGTTACACATTCCGACATCTTGAGCTCATTAATACGATTTCATTTTTAACCACTGGCAAAATCTGCTAAGCCAAAAAGGCAGAATGTTAGTGATGCGAGAGTGTGTGTGTGTGTGTGTGTGTGTGTGTGTGTGTGTGTGTGTGTGTGTGTGTGTGTGTGTGTGTGTGTGTGTGTGTGTGTGTGTGTGTGTGTGTGTGTGTGTGCGTGTGTGTGTGTGCTGTGGGGGAGGAGTAGGTGTCTACTATGAGTAAGAAAGTGAATGAAGTTACAGTATGAGCAGAGCTGCTTTAGGCTGCTTACTTCTAATGGAACTGACAAAACACATTTAACAGGAAAATGTCTCACTGACATAATATGTTATAGAAAAACATTTAAGCCCAAAACAGCTGCTACTACAGGCATTCGATCATAGTGTTATCAATACAGAATAAGCAGAAAGTCAGGACTGCAAGATTGATATTCTCATATCCCATCCCCCATAAAACCAGACAAGAGTTGTGGGATTAGCCTTCCTTGTAAATGACTACCTTGTAAAAAACTCAGCAAAAGAAAGATGTACTTTGAACAGTTCAGAATTTCTACATGTTTTGCAAGAAACACTATTGTACTAAAAAAGGCAATTTTTGATATTTGTAGAATAATGTAATATTCAACATACACATGCTGTGAGTGCCCTAACACATACACACATGCTTATTCACACGTTTAATATACATGCAAGCACTTGTGCATACACACACATGTATTTGTATGCATGTGCCTATACACACTCGTACACAAAGGCATGCATTCACAAATGAATAAACATCTGCTCACACATGCTTTTGCATGCACTTACACACACACACACACACACACACACACACACACACACACACACACACACACACACACACACACACACACACACATTTAAACATGCTTCTTACACTGTACTAGTATTTTCCAGCCAAAAGGGATCACCTTAGGTGATTTGACAGTCTGGATGTTTGTGCAGAGGATTAAGAATGTATGCTGTAATTCCTATGGTACAGGGTTTGATTTCCTTAGCTCTACTTTGCATACTGTGCTCTCAGGTTGCCCCTAAAAAGGGACTGTGGGCCTACCTGATCAACAAAAATGGATATTACTATGTTCATGTTAAACCTTGTTATTTGTTTTTACATATATTAACTTTACTTTTTTGAACCTGTGGGGTCTTCAGTTATGTGAAAAATAAAATAAAATAAATAGTATTAATTTCTACTGTTTTTACATCTGCCACCATAATATAACAATACACACAAAACAGGACCACATCCTTTATGATTGTTCGTACTTCCACTTTATTGGTCTAACATAGCATGTCTTTTTCCTTTTTCTTTTCAGATATCTTTATTTGCAGTTTAAAACTTTTCATAACAACAACCAAGACCCTACCAAGAATATAAAGTCAATAAAGAAAAGAATGTATGAAAAGGAAAAATGTAAATCACATAATAACTATAATGAACTATAAACAGTAGTGATACATACAGATACAAATCCACTATTTAATAGACTGATAATATACAAATTTAACAGACCAAAATATTGACATATAATATTTGCCAGCAAAACACAGTCTATCATTAAATTATTAGTATGACCAGCCATTATGGCATCCTAGACTTAATTTGTATAGTATGAGATGTGCTGATGTTGTTCCACATGTGCTCAGGTTCTGCATGATATTCACATTCCTGAGTACTATACAACATTCTGGAAGTTTAAGCAGCAGAAATAAAGATGCACAAAGCCTTTGTGTGGTTTGAGAGTTGTATACTTCACTTGTGCATGGTGGTGCAGTGGTTAGCATTGCCGCCTCACAGCAAGAGGTTCTCTGGTTCAATTCTCGGCTGGGGTGCCTTCTGTGCAGAGTCTGCATGTCTTCCCTGTGGTTGCGTGGGTTTGCTCTGGTTTCCTTCCACATCCCAAAGACATGCTGTAGGTGGATTGGATACTACAAATTCACACCTAAGTGTGAGTGCGTGCATGCGTGTGCCTTCTGTGGAAGGTTGGGTACCAGACTGGCACCTCGGCACCATAAAACTCCACTACCAATCATGAGCAGACAGGTGATCTGCTGTGGTGATTCCTAACCAGGAAAAAGCTGAAAGAAGAAGATACTTCACTTGTGCAATATACAAGTTAATCATGGCACACTGCTACTGAGACTGCCTTGTGTGTGCAAATGAATATTTCCATAAAACCTTTACATCCATGTGAATATGGATGACAGATACACCTGGTCTACACATGCAAACACTCACACACACACCCTCTCCTATGGCATTGCCCTCAACAGCATACTATCTGACATCAGCATCCCAAAAGCCCAGGTTCCAAACTGCACCTTGAATATTCTAACTACAAGGCCACACAAACCAAATGGTAAAGGAACATTTGGTTTAATTTAAAAATCAAAGAATTGTTTACCCTCAAGTGTACATTACCTCTGATTCAATATTTATAAGATACTGGTATGTGGAAAAATGCGTCAACTTTAGTCACAGAAAATTTATATAAAAGTTGTGGGGTGTGGAGGTTCAAACGCCCACATAATTTGTGTGGTTGGGGGGTCCCCATTGCAAAAACTCTTCATGTGATGTTGCCAGGGTTCTGAGGAGTTTTGTCCTTTCAGCAATTTTCTGTTAGGTAGTCTACATTTTGGAAAAGTGCTACCAGGGATGAGACACAGTTCTGCTGCATGGATACTGTATGAATGATGTGGCTAGCCATTAAAAAGCTGTCTTTGGCTACATAAAGGACACAGTAATAATTAATTTGGGCAATTGATTTTCATTAAATGAATTGTACAAACAGATAGTTTATTCTAAGGCAATACCAAAATTTTACAGGATTGGCTCAATATTAAGTAAAATGTTTGGCAAAGACATATGATTCACTAGAGTACCCACTGGGGCAATAACATCTTGGATCTTGTTCTGTATAATATGGGAGCAGCTTGCACCATCCCTTGCATATCTTCATCAGTTGCTAGGTCTGACCATAAAGCAATCTCCTTCAAAATAAAATAGAAATCAGAGATCCCTATCACCCAAGGTACCATCAGATCCCTACCAAACCCAGTTAATGCCACTGAATACATAGAAATGTACGCCACCACACTATGCCAGCATATAAACAGCTGCATAGATGCATCAATATCCCACTGTATCCCATATAACAAGTGCAGGGCAAACCCCAAAAATGAACCCACATGGTGGAACCATAAAATCATCAAACTTTATAATAAAATGAAATGAATTTTGACCAATAGTGAGAAGAGTAATTCCCAGAATGTTACAGCCCTTGTCACGGAAATAAACAAACAACTTGGGAGCTTAATAAAATCCACTAAAGCCAAGTCTGAGGCCAGAATAGCTACCCAGCCCAAAGACAATTACAAGGCATTTCTTACTTATGTTTGTAATCTCAAAAGTACAATGCAGCAATGTACTGAGCTGATTGTAAATGATGTTACCTATACTGAGGATGAAGAAATAGCTAACCTACTGGCTGATAAATTTAGCTCTAACTTTACCCTTCTTTCCACCTGTCTGTCCTTCATGATATACTTAAAGCTTGCTCATCTCCAGCTATCACACAAGACCAAGTCCTAAAATATTATGAAAAGCTAAAAATATTGCATGAATGGGTCCTGACAATATTCCTGGATGTACCTTAACTAGCAAGAAACATGATTTAACTAAACCTCTAACAACACTGTTTAGTCTCAGCCTCCATACAAACTTTGTAAGTGGCGTACCCCCAAGGATTGGTCTTGGGGCCTCTGCTGTTTGGGATATACTTTTCTGAGGTGCAAGCCAAAACCATTGGTCTGTGGCTGACCAAGTTTGCAGATGACTGCAAGTTGGGCACTGTCATAAATTCCCCTAGTGATGTGAACATCCTCCAAGAGGGCCTAAACCAAACTAATGACTGGTGCCAGAAGCATGGCCTCAAACTGAATGCCAAGAATCCACCATTATCCCTTCTGGGGAAAATGGTGTCCCCACTCATTATCACATTAATAATAAAATACTAGCTATGCAATCAGTCGTGAGGGACTTAGGCACTGAGGTTGATAGCAGCCTGACTTTTGACCACCATGTTGCCTCTGTTGTACATGGCCCACCTCATAAGTAAGGGTATTTCATCTAGGAACAAGGAGGTCATAAGATCCCTGTACTCCCCCTTATCATACCCATTATCAAGTACAATGCCCCCCTTTGGCATGTACCTTGCCAAGCACACGCAGCAGTTGGAGAGACCACAGAGGTTCCTGACCAGGAAAATCCAGGGTCTCAAACACCTATCCTATACAGATAGGCTAAAAGCCCTCTCCATCTATTCAGTCTCATACAGACTGCTCAGAGGTGACCTGTGTTTGGCATACAAGGCTGTCTCAGACTCAGCCTTGATGGAGTTAATGCATATCCGTAAGTCAAATTCCACTAGCGCAACCCACACACAAGGTCTCAACCTGGTCTGTGACATTAACAGAACTTGTTGGTGGGATAGATTTGTGTCCTAACGACTCCCCCAACTGTGGAATAGACTTCCTCTCCATGTCACGCAGAGTTCCTCACTATCCCTCTTTAAGAGGAACCTGGATGACTGGATGGGAAACAGAAAATATACCCCTGAGATCCCACCTATGTCCCTGCTGGACAGGAAAAACAGGTGCTGACATTGTGGGAACATGGGTGAAATTCTTGGCTAGGCTTATAAGGGCCTCTGGGCCAATAGCCTAGTATTGTCCTATGAACCTATGAATGGTGAACAGCTACAGTCATTCCCTTGCATAAGAACCTGGGCAATTAGAGACCCATAAGTCTGACCAGCTTCATATACAAAGCCATGGAAAGAGTTATCATGGAGTTAATCAGACAGGACAAAGGGAACCTCCGAAGACTAGAGCCATCTCAGTCTGGCTTCATTAAGGGCAGGTCAGGCTTACTCAACATGCTGGATATTTTGAAAAGGTCATCAAAGCAATGGATGAAGGCAAAAGGATACACACAACATGCCTTGATCTGGCCAAAACTTTGACTCAATTCCACACTCACGCATATTAAAAAAGCTAAATGAACTGGGAATAAACTCCTATGCCACCCACTGGATTGCCAACTAGCTCACAGATAGGATGCAGACAATCAAAACAGGAGCCATTACCTCCACAAAGAGACCGGTCACCAGTGAAGTCCCCAGGGTTCTGTGCTGGAACATCTACTGTTTGCCATCTACTTTTCTGAAGTAAAAGCCAATACTAAATGGTTCTGGTTGACTAAGTTTGCAAACAACTACAATCTAGGAGCAGTCACTGAATCCCCAAATGACTTAGCCATCCTGTAGAAAGGTTTGTCTCAAATAAATAATTGGTATCAAAATCATGGTCTGAAGCTAAATGTCAAAAAAATGCATTACTTTTTCCTTTGGAAAGTCATCTACCTCAGGGCACTACCACATTGACAATATGCCTCAAAGACTTGACCCAGTTGTTCAGGATTTGGGAACTTATATGAACAGTGACCTAACTTTTCACAGACATGTCTGTTGTTGTAAGAAAGCCCTTCTATATTGTACAGCTTATAAACAGAGGAATTGTATTTAGATCTAGGCATGTTATTGCCCTTTTACTAATTCCCTTATTAAGCCAGTCATTGAATATAATGCCCCCTTTGGCATGTATCTGTCCAGACACATGGAACAACTTGAATGCCCCACAGAGGTCTTGTCTTTTGGCTTTTCCTGGTTAGGGGTCACCACAGCAGATCACTGGTCTGCAGATTGATTGGCAGTGGTGTTTTTATGGTGTCAAGTTGCCAGCCCAGCACCCAGCCTTTACAGGAGGCACTCACATACACACACACCTACCTGCATGTCTTTAAAACTCACTCAACCAAAAGGAGGACATGCAGACTCCACACAGAAGGTGCTCCAGGTGAGAATCAAACTGGAGAACCTCTTGCTGTGAGGCAACAATGCTAATAGCAGGACCACCACGGCCACTGAATGCCACAGAGATACCTTACTAAAAAGATACAAGGTCTAAACAACATGTCCTACGTGGACTGACTCAAAGCCTTGTCACTATACTCAGTATCCTACAGACTGCTAACATGTGACCTGTGTCTGGCATACAAGCCATCTTCCATGCCATTACTGAGGGACTTACTCCACATCAGCTAGTCAAATGGCATCAGAAATACTCGGTCTAGGGATCTAAGTCTCTTCTACAACATCAACGGAACAGTGTGGATAAACAAGTATAGTTTGCAGAGGAAACCTCTGCTATTGAATTGACTCTCCATCTACATAAAACAAAGTTCATCTCTGTCCATTTTCAAGTGTAATTTGGATCTACGGGTGGGAAACAAAAATTTATTCCAGAACTGTTCCCTGTAAGACTAATGGATGGATGCAGCTTCTAAATGCGTTATCCTACACATGGGCCCCTGAAATTATCTGTGGTGTGATCCCAGTTATTCTCATTAGAATAACATATAATTATTGACCATGGTTGGTTAAGGCTAATCTATAACCAAATGGAATGTTATTTTGAGTACCAAAAAAAGGAAATTGGCTAGGCTTAAAATGACCCCAAGAGAAGTTATCCTAGTGCTAACATATGAACCTATAACAATATAATATTATGGGAATAATGTCATGAGAAAGTTTTGAAGGATGGAAGTGAATATTAATGTTCTTATTGTGGCTTTTCCCGGTTAGGAGTCGCCACCGCGGAACTCCGGTCCGCTAATGATTGGCAGTAGATTTTTATGATGCCGAGGTGCCAGCTCGACACCCAACCTTCAACAAAGGCATGCCCATTTCCGCATGTCTTTCGAACGCCACTCGACCGCTGGGAGGACATGCAGACTCCACACAGAAGGCGCTCCAGCCAAAAATCGAATGAGAGAAACTCTTGCTGTGAGGCGACAATGCTACCGCTGCACTACCGCGGCTATGGAAGTGAATATTAATGATTTATGCAAAAGAAGGCAAAGTAACTTTTTCCCCTACAACAGTATATTATTTCAGATACATCAAATGCAGTTTATATATAAAGGTCATACAGGAGCTAAAGGCCCTAAACAAATTATCAAATTAATAAAAGGTATATTTTCTCATGCTATTACAATTTGTAGTTTGATTTGTTCTTCACATAAGCATATTAAGTGACTGGAATGATTGGTTTTCTTACGTAAAATAGACCATGGTGCATATCTGTACTTCTCTGCATGTGCACGCATGTGTGTGTGTGTGTGTGTGTGTCTGTGTGTGTGTGTGTGTGTGTGTGTGTGTGTGTGTGTGTGTGTGTGTGTGTGTGTGTGTGTGTGTGTTTGTGAAATGTGTAATGCTGTGTGCATACTTTTAATGCTGCTTTTCTAAGCAAGAAGTAAACTTATGCTAAAAGAGTGGAATTTTTCTGTAAAATTAATAGCACTAAAAGTGTCTGGGAATTTTCCACACTACAAATAGACTTAAACATGTTTTTGTTAACATAGTATAAATATTAAATAATATATGTGTCATGGTGATCATTTGTTAAATTATAAAATCCTGAGTGTTATTGTATATTTTTATGGATATCTCATTAAAATACCTGCAATGTGAAGCTACTCTCATGAATAAATTAAACTTGTTGGGTATTGAAGTCGCTGTCCTCTGGTCATCCAAGCTTGGCATCACATTTGCTTCAGCATATAAGTTTAAACTGGTATTGCTTGTATTTTGTTGCCTGCTTTACAGTGGAGCAAGAGTTTAATACTTATATGATTGTGATTTGTGGGTGGTCTTAGGTCTGTGCCCAATGGAAAAAGAGCAAGGCAGGCACTATATTTCCTACCAATGATTCCTCTTTTTTTTCCAAATGCAATAGCTTGAGACTGAAAATAGTAAAGTAAGGCTGTTGTCCCTTACATGGCCCCTCTGCAATATATATTTGTATCACATTTGTTCATAAATTATGAGATTAAATATGTGTTACAATTTTTTTGTGATCAAGCTACTTTGATTCAGGCTCATGAGTCAGGTGCAGTAGATCCATTTAGTAGCACAGTAAAAGCATAACACAAAATCATTGGATAAGATGGTAAACATTTTGTAGGATGACTTATGCCTCTGACCTCCACAGACTGAAGATGATTATTAATGACATAAAAGGTATCAAAGGTGAGAAATGTGGCAAAATGACATACTTAAGTATAACATTGTTAATTCTGATTTGCTAAATGGTGAAATAAAGTATTTTGTGGAGTGTGGGTGATAAAAATATGTGCAAAGTATTATTACTCAATAGCTATCATTGCCATAGCACTTCATAGATAACAGTGCTCAAGGAAACCGGAGAAAATATGCTACCGAGTTGTACAGGAGGAAAGTGCGCTGTTAACAAGACAGCTGACAAGTCCACTCAGGTCTGTCTGTGTTTGCAGTGTGACAGAACTACACAGAATACTTCTCACTGTTGGTTCAAAGAAAAGTGGTACAGGAATGTCATGAAAAGACATACTGACAAAAATGTAGACACATCAAGGCAGTTAGTACAAAGCACAGAAAAGTATGTGCATTGTATCAGTGCATGCACTGAAGAGTAGGACAGTATACCTGAGATATATAACATGGAAAGTGATAAGGAATTAATAAGGCATTGCTTATGGAGCCTAAATATACACACACACACACACACACACACACACACACACACACACACACACACACACACACACACACACACACAAACATATATATATATATATATATATATATATATATATATATATAGATATATATATATATATATATATATATATATATATATATATATATATATATATGGTTTACTATGAGAACCTGGAAATGCACCAGGTCGAGTCATCATGTTGTCGAACCGAAATAACAAAAATTAAACCATTTTTCAGCCCCCATCTCGAACCATGGTAATGTCGAGGGTTCAGTATTCGCCATTTTGACAATGTCCCCATTGACCTGCATGTGCTGTCCAGACGTCGATATTCAGGCTTTGGTATGGTAAGGGTCGATGTTTAACCTCCTGGAAAACCTGATTTTGATGGTCCGTCACTTGACCCGGTGCATTTCCAGGTTTTCATAGTAAACCTCTATACACATAGATATAGATATATATTTACTGGGAGGTCTACAGGCCAGGGTAAGCCCATTTTTAGTAAAGGCCCGGGGAAAAAAGCTCCAAAAACAAACAACATGAGAAAGCTACAGAATCAAAATACGGAAATCAAGCAGCGATGCTACAGAACACTACATTACAGAATAGAGGATCCAGTAAATCCCCTTATAAATAAATAAATAAATAAATAAATAAATAAATAAATGAAGTGTGTGTGTGAGTTTGTGTGCTGGAGAAACCTCAAATCGCCACGCATCAGCCAGCTTTTAAAAGAAAATGGTACAAAGCCCTGTGAATTTCCTCAGATTTACCAAAATCAGCAATATAGCATGATAAAACACAGAGCTTTGATTTATATGTCTTTTGCCAGGCAGGGACACCATTGTTTGCTAGAGAATAGATACAAAATTGGGTGTGCAGTGGTACTTGTATACATACACCTCAACCTCTTAGAGCAAAAAATCTGGACAAAGCCACAAATAATGGGGGAACAAAGGCCCAAAAATATGTACACTTTTAAATATTGCTCTTACAAACTTAGAAAGTTAATAGAATATCACATTATCGTGATTTTTCTGAAGGATATGAAGTCTGAAAATCTAATGAATGCCATTATTTTCTGACTTCAGTCCTCAATGATTTGCCAACAATTTACCAGAAAACTACAATTTATGAGGAATAGACCAAAAATATGAGTAAAAATCTGGACATTCTGTGAAAACTGGACAACTGAGAGCTATCCACACAACAAACAAAATCACAAAAAGTAGGCAATATATGCAACATAAAAAAAAAATTGGCCAAAATAATGCACATCACATCATGGTGGTCATAATTGCACAACTGAAAAGCTATCGCAGTTACTATCTGGTGGATAATATTTTCATGCTGTAATTTTGGACAGATTTAGGTTCATAGGTTCATACTAGGCTATCTGCCCTAGGGCATTTATAAGCCTAGCCAGAGTGTGTTTGGCTTTCACCACCCATTTTAAATGAATTTTGCTATGCCCTTTTTCTTGGTTAGTATACTGTGCCTCTGTCTAACAGTGGCACAGAAGTGATACCCGGGGTAAACCTACTATCTCCCATCCACTCATCAAGATTCCTCTTGTAGAGAGTCAATGAGGGACTCTGCCTAACCTGGACTGGGATTTTATTCCAGAGTGAAGGGAGCCTCTGGGTTATGAATCTGTCCCTCCAGCATGTCAGTGCTGAGGTTCAAGTCTCTCGAGCGCGTAGCTCGATGGGATTTGGATTTTCTGAGGTGCAGCATGTCCATTAATTCCGGGTTGGACATGGCTTTATACATCAGGCACAGATCGCCTCTGAG